>NW_006921701.1:7558303-7558819 GCF_000298275.1 Orycteropus afer afer | reverse complement strand
TTAAAATCAGCAAAGAAATCCTTAAGGGTTGTATTCTTTCACTGTACTCATTCAGTCTGTATGCTGAACACATAAGTTGAGAACTGGGCTGTATTAAGAACGCAGCATCAAGATTGGAAGAAGACTCGTTAACAACCTGTGATACGCAGATGACACATTACTTGCTGAAAGTGAAGATGATTTAAAGTACTTATGAAGATCAAAGACTACAGTCTTCAGTATAGATTACACCTCAATCTAAAGAAAACAAAAATCCTTACAACTGGACCAGTAAGCAACATCACAACAAATAGAGAAAAGATTGAGGTTTCCAGGGATTTAATTTTACTTGGATCCGTCATGCCCATGTAAGGCCCCCCCCCCCAAAAAAAAACCTCTCCTGTCATTGAGTTGATCCCGGTTTATAGTGACCTCCACTGGTTTTCCGAGGTTATAATTCTTTATAGAAGTATATTGCCTCATTTTCCTCCTGCAGAGCAGTTAGTGGGTTTGAACTGTTGACCTTCTGTTTAGCAG
>NW_006921701.1:7547413-7558073 GCF_000298275.1 Orycteropus afer afer | reverse complement strand
GCCAGCCTTCTGGTTAGCAGTCAAGTGCCTTAGCCACTATGCTACCAGAGCTCCAGTAGCAGTCAAGAAATCAGACATCATATTGCACTGCGCAGATCTGCTGCAAAAGACCTCTTTAAAGTGTTAAGGAGCAAAGATGTCACTTTGAAGACTAAGGTGTGGCTGACCCAAGTCATGCAATTTTCATTTGCCTCATGCCTGTGAAAGTTGGACAGTCAATAAGGAAAACTGAAGAAGAGTTGATGTCTTTGAATTGTAGTGAAAATACTGTGGACTGTTACGAGAGTGAACAAGTCTGTCCTGGAAGAATTGCAGCCCGAATGCTCTTTAGAAGTGAGAATGGCCAGACTTTGTCTCATGTACTTTGGTTATGTTGTTAGAAGGGACAAGTCCCTGAAGAAGGATGCCATGGTTGGTAAAGTACAAGATCAGCTATAAAGGAGAAGACCTTTAAAGAGATGAGTTGACACAGTGGCTGCAGTGATGGGTTCAAGCAGAGCAAGAAGTGTGAGGATGGTGCAGGACAGGGCAGTGTTTCCTTCTGTTGTACATAGTTGTTGTTATATGCTCTCGAGTCGGACCTGACTCATACTGACCCCTCCTTGGGTTTCTGAGGCAGTATCACTACAGAGGTAGATTGCCCCATCTTCCTTCCGAGGAGTGGTTGGTGGGTTTGAACCACCAGCCTTCTGGTTAGCAGTCAAGTGCCTTAGGCACTGAATCAGAGTGGACTCAATGGCACCAAACAATAGCACCAATCTGCCTTTTTGATTATAGCCAACCTATTTCGTGTAAGGTCAACTACCTCTAAAAGAGATTAAAAGAAAATAAAATTAAAAATAAGTTACCATATATTTACCATTTCTGGTGTTCTTTATTCCTTATTGTATATTTACTGTACTTATTTTCATCTGTTATCATTTTCCTTCTATTTAAAGAACTTCCTTTAACATTTTCTTATGGGGCTAGTCTGCTGGTAGTGAATTTTTTCAGCTTTTGTAATTCTGAGGGAAAAAAAAACCTTTTTTTCTAAGTTTTTTTCTTTTGGTTCTTAGTATGTTTGATCCATTCTCTTCTGATTTGTTTTTTTTTCTAATGGGAAATTTCTGTCCATTTTATCTTTTGTCCCTCTGTAAGTAAAATGTCTTTTTCCCTCTGGCTGCTTTAATATCATGTTTTTATCATGGTTTTAAGCAGTCTGATTATGATGTGCCTTCACTGTTCTGATTGGGTTCTTTGAAGTTTTGAATTTGTGGGTATTTTTCATGAAACTTGGGATATTTTTGGCCATTTTTTCCCCCAAAGTATACCTCCGCCACCCTCACCTTGGTGTTCTAATGCATGTATATTAGTCACTGACACTCTGTACTTATTTACTCAGCATTCATTTCTCTGTCCTTTAGAGTGTTTCTATTGGTGTATCTTTAAATTTGTTAATCTTTTCTTATGCAGTATCTGATATGCTGTTAATCCCAACCAGTGTATGTCTCATCTTAGACATTGTGTTTTTCATCTCTAGATGTTCAGTTTGCTTTTTTTCATGTCATCTTTATATCTCTCCTTTTCATGGGTATATTTTCTTCTACCTTTCTGAATATGTGCAATATATTGGTAACAGCTATTTAATGTTCTTGCCTACTGATTTACTACCTTTGTCACTTCCAGATAGTTTTTGATGGGTATGATTGATTTTTCTTTTCATAATAGGACGTCTTTTCCTACTTCTTTGCATACCTGCTAGATATTGATTAAATTCCAGGCATTGTGAATTTGAGCTTGTTTGGTATTAGAGTTTTTTAAAAATTATTTTGATACATATAATTTGGTATTTTCTTAATACATACAATTTTGAACTTATTATGAGATGTAGTGAAGTTATTTGAAACCAGTTTGGTCTTTTACAACTTGCTTTTTGCCTTGTTGGTTTTGACCTATTTAGTCTGAATTTTTAGGGCTCTTTGGCACCACTGGTGGTTCAGAGTAGGGCTTTGAACTGTTTTAGTTCAGTAATTGCTGTTGTAAACAAGAGCTACATATGTGTTGCACAGCAGCCAAATCTTTAGCCCGTGATATTTTGACCAAGTAGGAAATGAAAAGCTGTGCCCCATTCAAAAGATGCTGATCATGTACAGAGTCCTGCTGTAATCCAGTCTCCCTCATCAAGCTCCTGAAACTTTCAAAAAGAAAGACTGGCAGAACTTTTGGAGGGCAACCTTATTGACAAGACTCTGGAGAGCAACACACATTTCAGAGCAGCACAGTTGGCCACCATCTTTGAGTCAGGCATAGCTGTTTGTTTCCTGTTGCTGCTGTTTGCCGTCGAGTCAGCCCCGACTCATAGCGACCCCTCCTTGGGTTTCCCAGGCAGTATCACTACAGAAGTAGGATTGCCCAACCTTCCTTCCGAGGAGTGGCTGGTGGGTTTGAACCGCCAGCCTTCTGGTTAGCAGTCAGAGGCGTATCACTACAGAAGTAGGATTGCCCAACCTTCCTTCCGAGGAGTGGCTGGTGGGTTTGAACCGCCAGCCTTCTGGTTAGCAGTCAAGTGCCTTTGGCACTATGCTACCAGAGCTCCTATAAAGTTATCCTTGGATGTTGTTGTTGTTATGTGCTGTGGAGTCGGACCCAACTTACAGCGACCCCTCCGTGGGTTTCCAAGGCAGTATCACTATGGAAGCAGATTGCTCAACCTTCGTTCTTGGCTTAAAATGCCACAGGCAACAGATTTGGATGTTCTGCAATACATATATGGCCCTTTTTTAGGCAGCAATTACAAAATCGTTTTGAATTGTTTCGGAGCTCTTATTTGAACACACCCCGCAGCTCTACAGGACAAACACCTGCAATCTGTTCCCATAAGGATTATAGCCTAGAAAACCCTATGGACAGTTCTGCTTTGTCACAAGGGGTTGCTGTGAGTCAAAATCAACTCAATAGCATTTAACAATGACATCTGAATCAGTACCCATTTGAGTATTCTACTCAATGTCCCACATTTATTAAGATGTCTTTCTGCTGCAGCTTGTGGAAACATGAACCGGACTAGAATCTATGTGATCCCCAAGTTGTTCTGTGTGCTCTTTAGAGGTTGTTCCTTTCCCAGGTTTGGGTCTTTTCCTCACACTCATGTGTTGATCACTACTCAGCTGAAGATTCAACCGGCTGCAGGTCTTTGGTGTTTTCTCTTTGTAGATCACTGTTTTTTATTACTTTGTCCAATGAATTTTAGGTATGGTGGTGTCTCCAGTTCTGAACCTAGTCTCCTTAACTCAAGGAAACTCCAGGCTCTGTTTTGGCTCCCCCTGCCTACACTACAATTTAGAAATTTAGTCCAGGCAGTAATCTGAGACAGTCATTAGAGTTGATCTTGTTTCTTTTTTTCTACCAGGGATCATTTTCCTGTGCTGCTTGTTGTCCAGTGGCAGACACCCATTGTTTTATACAATTTTGTCTACTTTTTTAATTGCTTAGGAAGGAAGGATAGGTTAGTTTTACTCCATCGTGATTGAATATGAAAGTATTGCCTAAGTCTCTTGAGGATGTAATGAAAGCACCTCAGCAGGCTGCATTTGCAGGGAAATACTGGTAGCGTAGTGCCTAAGGCACTTGACTGCTGACCAGAAGGCTGGCGGTTGAAACTCACCAACCATTCTTGGAAGGAAGATGGGGCAATCTACTTCCATAGTGATACTGCCTCGGAAACCCACGGAGGGGTCACTATGAGTCAGGTCCAACTCGACGGCACATAACAACAACACTGTTTTTACCTACACATATTAATGGATTAAAACTAATGCTCAAACAGTAGTCATATGTCATTGCTGATTGCTGAACATGTTCACTCACTCAGGAACCTTTAATTCACCATTCTTGAGAGCTAGGAGGGAAGTATTAAGTCATGCTTATGTGATTTTTGTCGTAATTTTTCTTGATGTATTGGTAAAAAATATTCTGTTGCCTAGAAGAAGCATAGCAAGAAGACGGAAATGGCCAAAGCATGTTCCATCATCCTTGTCCAACCTTGCCACCTTTCCATGACCTTTAGGGTCAGATCTTTCTTATAAGTATTACCTCCTCAAATGTTGGTAATAGCGTATTGTGATAGTTAATTGTTTTAGCTTATAAGACTGGAGATATACTGAATAGTCACTAATTAGGAATGATTGGAAAAGGCACAAGCTTTAGAATTTTTTAACAATTTTCAGAGTTCCAACCCTGTTACCTTTTAAATGGGATGCACAGTATGTGGATATTAACCCTTGTGTTAGAATGATGTTTATAACAGGTTTTTTTCCCCCCCCAGTTATTCAAGCGAAGAAATGTTGCTACAGCTGAAGAAGAAACAGAAGAAGTTATGTCAGATGGAGGCTTCCATGAGGCCCAGATTAATAACATGGAAATGGCACCAGTAAGTGAGAGGATGAAATAAGCTTTTTTTAATCTTTTTGTGATGAAGACCTGACATGTAGATTGCTTTGACTTTAAAAAACAATTAGATGGCTTAAAAAGTATAAAGGTTAATGGTAACTTGTAATAAATATAAGATAAAATTATTCCTTAAAAGTTGAATAGCAACCCTGATGGAGTGAATTGTTAGCCCTGTGGGCTCGGGACCATGGTCATAGGGGACATCAAGCTCAACTGGCATAACATACTACACAAAAACATTGTTTCACATCCTGCTTTGGTGAGTAGCAACTGGGGTCTTAAAAGCTTATAAGCAGCCATCTAGATGCAACAATGGGTCTCTCCTTGTCCAGAGGAAAGAATGAAGAAAACCAAAGACAGACTAGTGGACCATGGGAACCTCAGCCTATATAACTGTAAGACCAGAAGAACTAGATGGTGCCTGGCTACCACTGTCAGCCACTCAGAAAGGGATCAGTGCAGGAGATCCTGGATAGAGTGGGAGAACAATGTGGAACCAAACTGAAAATCGTAACAAAAGACCAGGTTTCCTGGTCTGATAGAACCTGGTGAGACTCCTGAGACTGTGGCCCCTAGTAATCCTTCAGGTCTGGAATTGAACTCACTTCCATGGCTTCCAGCCAAACAATAGACAGGCATATAGGGTGAACGTTTACATCAGGTAGGTACACTCCTTAGAACTATCAATCATGGGAGAACAGAAGGGCAGTATTTGCACAGGGAGATAGCTCAGGGGGCAGGAATGCATAATAAAAAGGACAGAGGGAAGAGGTAACTATAGGGAGGAAGTGGGAAGAGAGCTATTCCATTGTGAGGAATTGCAATCAATGTCATGAAATAGAATGTGTGTGAACTGCTGTATGGAAAATGAACTTTCTCTGTCAACTTTCACCCAAATCACAGTAAAAATTAAAAAAAATTGAATAGCAAAGACTTTAAAGAAAATCATAATTTTTTATTCATTTACAAAATTGAACATACTGGTGTGATTAAAAAAATTTGTTCCATATTTTAAAAGAAATTGCTCCACAGCACAAGGACTGTAATTTTTTCGTTGTAACTCATTTTGTAACTTTAAAACAGTAATTTTATTATGGCAAAATATATATAACAAAACATTTACCACTTTAACCATTTTTAAGTATATAATTCAGTGACATTAATTATGTTCACTGTTGTACACTATTATTTTTCTAAACATAGTTATAATCATACAATATTTGTCCTTTTGTATCTGGCTTATTTTATTTACCATAATATTTACAAAGTTCACCCATGTCATAGTATCTATCAGAACTTTATTTCTCTTTATGACTGAATAATATTTGATTGTGTGGATGTGCTACATTTTGTTTATCCATTCATCTGTTGATGGACACATTGATTGTTTCCATCTTTTGGCTATTATGAATAATAACATTGGTATAATGTAACTTTTTAGAGGTTATATAAAAACATTTTAAAAATGATGTTTTATATGCATCAAACCTGTCTATACTTTTGCTTCATAATTATTTATTTATTTAATTTTTATAATAGATTTTATATATATATATATATATATATATATATATATATATTCCAAAAAAGAAAAACACTTACTGTGAAAAATATTTTTCTTTCACCTCAGTTTCTTACCCTAGTTGCAATCACTGTTATTAAATATTTTTAGATATTTTTGTATATTAGAAAATAAGTTTTCTCCCCCTTCCTTTTTTTGGGTAAACAGTGGCATGTTTATATAGTATTTTACAATTTTTTTCTTTCCTTTACTTCATAGATCTGCAGTTTATATGGATGAATTAATTATCTTTGTATTAGAATAGATATTATAAGCCAATACTTCTAATTTTATGGTGAATTCTTTTAGGCCCTCCAGAAAGTTAAACTTGCCAATATTTTTTTAAAAAGTGGATGTTGAGTAGATAAAAGTTTCGTGAACTCTAATTTTCTGTAGCTGTTTCTTCTTGAATAGCCTCAACTGTTGTTACTACCCCATAGTATCTACTGTAAGATCTGTGATTTGTCCTAAGGAGGTGTTTTTTTACTTGTAGCTATTGCTGTATCTGGGATCCTCAATATGTTAACTTTTCAGGCTCTGTACATTTATAAAAAGTTACTTAATGGTAAAAAAGAAAGGCATAGTCTATAAATCTGAAGTATTTAAAAAAGGGAGAGAAGAGAGAGATTGATTGATTATAGAGTTACAGAAATTGGAATTGTTTTACCCAGTGGCTAAGAACTTTAAGAACCTGGTTAGTTTATAATTAATTGCTAAGATTATTCTTCTCATTTTCTTTTCAAAAGAAGAAAAAAAGACCATAAAACTTTATTTCTATAGCCAATTTAAAATCTCCAAGGTTGAAAGTGTACTAAAATGAAAAGAGGATACTAAACTAAGTTTATGGGAAAAAGCAGTACTGTTCTGGAGCCCAGATAAAGGTGAACAAGAATTGGTCCATATTCTTCAGTATTGTATATTAGTCCTGGTTTTTAAAATAAGTATCTTTAAATTGAGGGAGATTAAGTAATACATTATAATTTGATGATAATACGTATTCTTTGAAACTGTTTATCTCATTTTACTCTGTAGTCAACAAACGTTTTAGTTGATTTTGCTTCTAGGAGGTTCTAAGGATATTTTCAGAATGCTATTTGTATAGGTGACAAGTTTTATAAATGAATAACATGAATCCTGAATGTGAATTTTGATTAGATCATGTTACTATTTTACTCAGTCTTCATCAGCCCTTGATGTACTGAGCCTATAAATGTAGTAACTCAGCATTCAGGATTTTCAGAGATAGTCTACATTTTGTCTGTTCCATTCCATGCACAAAACATGAAGATCACATCTGGGTTCCGCTATTCCTCTGTTGTTTAGCAAAATAGAATAACTTGTCCAGTAAGGAAGAAGGTAGTAGACTTTTCAGGGAAAAAGTCTTAGGAGAAAAGAGGGACTTGGTAATTTACCTGATTAATGGAAAATTGGAGTGGAGAGTGAAGATGATCGTGTAAAATATAGTACAAGAGAGAAAGAAAGGCAATTTGTAATTTCAAGGATGTCAGAAAGAAAATACGACACACTGGTTAGGCTTTATGGTAAATAGTACTTATACACAGATTTCCCCTGCTATCCAAAAGAAGAGTATTCCCATGAAACCTTTCATGAGCTGAAATGGTATAAACCAGAGAAACAATTAATCATTAATTTATATGGGAAAAAATTTTGAGCTTTCCCAGACCTGAAAAATAACCTACCAAATCATGCCAAATAATATGCAGAACATAAGATAACACTAACATAGCATTCATAGACAAAGTTTAAAGCTATAGCGACTTGATGCCGAGTATATAGTTCCTGGTGAAGGAGTTAGCAACTCCTCACTTGCTGCTTGGGGTATGAGCTTCCTCTTTAACAGCTCAACGCAAAACAAATGCTCAATACTAGTTTTGCTTTTCATCTAAAAAATTACAAAAAGGTGAAAAGCCTCTTTGGATTTCTTTCAATTAGCAAAAGCAGGCACAGGCATAGCTCGTTTTATTCCATTTTACAGATACTGAGTTTTTGACAAATTAAAGGTTTGTGGTAACCCTGCCTCAAAAATGTCTTTTGGCACCATTTTTCCAACAACATGTGATCATTTTGTATGTTTGGATCACATTTTGGTAATTCTCAAACTTTTTCATAGTGCTATTATTGCATACTTACTATTACGAGTGCACTAACCAAATCAGACCCATTGCCATCAAGTTGATTCTGACTTAGAGCAATCTCCTAGGAGTAGAACCTCCTAGAGTAGAACTGCCCCTTAGAGTTTCCAAGGCTATAAATCTTTACAGAAGAGGACTGCCTCATCTTTCTCCTATGGAGTGGCTGATATGCTACCTTTTGGTTAGCAACCCAATGCTTTAACCACATTGCCACCAAAGCTCCTAATTGGTGACAATATAGTGTAGATACAACTTTTATATGCACTTGCAAACCAAAAAAGTCCTGTAACTCTCTTCATTGTGAAATTTGCTTTATTGTGGTGGTCTGGAACAAATCCCACAGTATGTCCAAGATATGCCTATACTACAAGTCTTTCATAAAAGTGAAATGGTGTAAAGTGAACTTTTGAAAATTGGGGGATACCTGTAGTTACATGAGTATGAACATTGTCTATTGAGTTTCAAATGATAAAATCAATCCTAATATAAAACAAAATTAAAATGTTATCAACTTTAACAACATATATAATAATAGTGTAAATGACAAATGAGAATGGGTGTATAGAAGAAGGTAAGGCATATAATAGCCTTATTTTACAAAGTGGGTGTTGAGAGTCTGTAGTTGATATAATTTTAAGGTAAATGATAATAGAGAAACTGAAAATAGTGATACAACTTTGTTAGTGGTGAATTGGTGATAAGAGGTAAACACTTAGCTTTCATAATAGGAAGACTGGTAGGTAATGTTAAAAATTGTTAAATTGAAAAATGGTATATTTAGAATACAGAGCTAACTATCAGAATTAGAGTTAGCAGTGATCTCTTAAGAATGGAAACATGGATAGGAAGGCATACAGTGGGAAATCTTGCTCTCATTTTAATTCTTCTCATAGTATCTGAGTGAGTTTTTTTAAAAGCTAGTAAGAATTTAACAATATAACATACACAGATCACCTCAGTAGTAGTAGTAGTTGTTGTTAGGTGCCATCGAGTCGTCTTCGACTTAATAGCGACCTCATGTACAGCAGAACGAAACACTGCCCGATCCTGTGCCGGCCCCACAATCCCTGCAATACCCGAGCCCATCGTTGGAGCCACTGTGCCAGTCTGTCTCCTTAAAAGCTTTGCCATTTTTCATTGTCCCTCCACTTTGCCAAGCATGATATCCTTCTCCAGGGAATGGTCCCCTCTTACAACATGAACATAACAGGTGAGAGGAAGTCTGGCCATTCTTGTCTCCAGCTGCACTTCCTCCAGGACAGATTTGTTAGTTCTTTTCAGCATGCTTCGCCAACACCACAACTCAAAAGCATCGACTCTTCTTCGGTTTTCTTTTTTCATTTCCAGCTCTCACATGCAAATGAGGTGCTTGAAAATACCATAGCTTGAGTCAAGCGCATCTTAGTCCTCAAGGAAACATCTTTGCTCTTCAGCACTTGAAATAGGTCCTTTGCAGCAGATGTGCCCAGTGCTTTACAACATCTGATATCTTGACTGCTGCTTCCATTGGTGTTGATTGCAGAACCAAGTAATATGAAGTCCTTGACAACTTCAATCTTTTCTCCATTTATAGTCATGCTGCTTATTGTTCCTGTTGTGAGGCTTTTTGTTTTCTTTATATTGAGGTGTAATCCATACTGCAGAGTGCAGTCTTCAGTCTTCATCAGTAAGTGTGTCAAGTCATCCTCACTTTCAGTGAGCAAAGTTGTGTTGTCTGCAAAACGTAGGTTGTTAATGAGTCTTCCTCCAGTCATGATGCCAGATTCTTCTTTGTATAGTCCAGCTTCTTGGACTATTTGTTCAGCATAAAGATTGAATAAGTATGGTGAAAAGATACAACCCTGACACACTCCCTTCTTGATTTTAAACCGTGCAGTGTTCTGTTTGAACGACAGCCTCCTGGTCTATCTATAAGTTCCTCATGAGCACAATTAAGTGTTCTGGAATTCCCATTCTTCCCAATGTTGTCCATAATTTGTTGTGATACACACAATCGAATGCTTTTGCATAGTCAATAAAACACAAGTAAACATTTTTCTGGTATTCTTTGCTGTGAGCCAAGATCCAACTGACATCAGCAATGATATCCCTCGTTTCACATCTTCTGAATCCAGCTTGCATTTCTGGAAGTTTTCTGTCAATATACTGCTGTAACCATTTTTGAATTATCTTCAGTAAGATCTTAATTGCATGCTATATTAATGATATTGTTCAATAATTTCCACATTCTGTGGGATCACCTTTCTTTGTAATGGGTACAAATATGGCTCTCTTCTAGTCAGTTGGCCAGGTAGTTGTCTTCCTAATCTCCTGGCATAGCCGAGTGAGTGCCTCTAGTGAGGCATCCATTTGTTGAAACATCAATGGGTATCTCGTCAATTCCTGGAGGCTTGTTTTTTGCCACTCCCCTCAGTGCAGCTTCGACTCCTTCCTTCAGTGCCAGTGGTTCGTGATTATATACCACCTCCTGAAATAGATGAACATCAAGCAGTTCTTTTTGGTATTTGTTGTTGTTGTT
>NW_006921701.1:7503913-7546808 GCF_000298275.1 Orycteropus afer afer | reverse complement strand
TTTTTTTTTTGTCATTTGTTCCCTTTGCTTTAACTATTCTCTGTTCAAGGGCAAGTTTCAGAGTTTTTTCTGACAATCCTTTCCTGTCTTTTTAATGTCCTTTTGCTTTCTTTCCTTTTTCTTTTCTTTTTTTTTTCTTTTTGGTATAGTCTAGTCAGTGAACCCAGGAAATAAACACACAAGCAAGAAAAATAACTGATAGTGATCAGAGCTGAGCAGAGGATTGAACTAGATGTTGTTATAGAGACTGAGTGGCTGCTTTAGATTTGGAGGTCATGAAACAGCCTTTCACAATTTAATATTTACTCTGAGAACTGAATGAAAGGAACAGTCTGCCATGTGGCAAATAAGGAAGGGAAGTATAATTCAGGAAAGTATATAAGGTTATAAGACAAGAAAGAACTTAATATGTTTTGAGGAACAGAGTAGTGCCAGAGGGATTTCATTGTAGTGGACAAAAGGTATAGGATGAGTTTGGAGAGATTTGCAGGGCCATGTCTTTGTAGACCTTTGTAGAAGATTGTTGGATAGTTTTATAAGTACTGTGGGTTTTAAACAGGAATTGATTTCTGATAGGTCTCTACTCCTTGTGGAAAGAATAAAAACTTCTGATCATTTCAAAAGTTTCATGTTACAGTCATCTTTGTGAACCTGGGGATTCACAGTGATTTTGAGATATATTTCTCATGACTGTGTGACTCAAGGCATACTGTACTTTATATTTTAAATATTCTGTTATTAACCTAGATTGGTAAGGTATAATTGTTAATGTTGTGCTGTTGCATTTTTCTCTTGGAAAGTTTTTCTTTACTTTTAAGAAGAGTTATGGAAGCAACTTATTTTGCAGAGAAAAGCCTCCCATTTAAGTACAAATCAGAGGAAAAGTGATTTGCTTTTACTTTAATTGTCTATTCCAGAATACGAAAAATACTTTAGTTCCTAACACTTCATGATCTCTGTTTCTGTATATGTCTTTTTCTTTTTCTTTTTTGTTATTTTTCATTGCTCACAATTACTTTAGCTGATGCTCTTGACTTTTTTAGACTTTAAATTTCCATTAAGAATTATAAGCCCCTTATCATAGTACTTACTTACTAAGATTGTTTTATCACTGTTGTGAGGTTTTTAATGTTAGATAAATAATTTGGCTCCAAGTGTAAATACATGCTCACCCATCACATTATTAGTCATCTCATACGTTTCTATATGTAAAGATTATTCAACTTTGTGTAACTCTTCTAGAGAAATATAATTTATAATGTGGCCACAGTTTATCTTTGTTTTCCTCTGAATTAAGGTTAAAAATTTATTATACTTGCTTTTTGTTTGTGATTCTAGGGTGGTGTCATTACTTCTGATATGATTGAAATGATATTTTCCAATAGTCCAGAGCAGCAGCTTTCAGCAACGCAGAAATTCAGAAAACTGCTTTCAAAAGGTGAGCTATGAATATTTTGAGTGTATTTTTTCATGTATTTACAAAATATTACTTTCCCGTAATCTGTTTTTCATATTATAGATAATTTACTTTGCAGTAGTTAAATATAATTGAGTCATCCCTAATGTTTTAATTTCTTACCAGCTCCAGAAAGCAGTACTATTATTATTTCTGGACTATCTGATAACATGAAGTATTGGTAGACAGAGTTAACTACCTTTTTTTTTTTTTTTTTTTGCATAAAGAGAGTAGAATAGAATGTGATAGTTCTTGTCACCCTGGGCAAATAAAAAGAAATCTGAACCATATGAAAACTTTGGTAGAAAATGTTTAAACCAGATGATCCCCCAGCAGTCAGTTAAGGTTGTATAGCATTGTTGAGCGTCATCATTATTAGTTGCCGAGTTAGTTCCAACTCCTGGCCATCCCCGGTGTTAAAACAGGGTACAGCTGCTCTGTAGGTGTTTCTTAACGTTAATCTTTACAGAACCAGATTGCCAGGGCTTTTCTTCTGTGGTACTTAGGTTTGAATTGCCAGCCTTTGTTAGCATTTGAGCACAAACCGGGAACTTTATGGAGTCATTAGTAGGGGTGAGGGTGCAAATGGGATTTTATGTATATATAGATATATCTAGATATCTCTCCCTTGAGGTTAACTGGAATAAAAACTATCACCACATACCAAAAAAAAAAAAAAAGCTATCTTTTTCATGACAACCTATTAAATATTTAAAGACCATTATCATGTACACCTTCTGACTTGTTTAGCATGCTGAGCCTAATGGGTTTCTCACATAATGTGGCTTTGGTGACTGTTTTTAAAAAAGTTCAGTTGCTGAATTCTGCTTTATTTCTGTTGTTGTTTTAGTACTAATTTTGGCTTATTGTTCTCTCTCTGTTTCTGCTATTATCTAGCAATAGACATCTAGCGATTGATCTTTATTGTAATCGTCAAGTGTGTTTGCTGTATTTATCTGAATGGCTGATAAAAACACTGAACCAGGCTAAGGACCTGTCATTAGAACTCTTTCCAAATTAACATTACTTACCTCTTTCAGTAAAAGTGCTGACTTGTCTCAAAATCTGTCTAGTACTAGTGCTGTTTCTCTGGCATTGTCACAATGTCATCAAAAACTTTGCTAAACTCTTCCTGAAATTAGCATACTGATTGTTTATGACATTTTCTATCTATATGCCCAGCAAGTTTTTATTGAATAACTTTATTTATTTATCAGATATTATAAATGAAATAAGGTTAATTTGGCATGTTGTCTTTAGTGAATTCCTTCTGGCCTCTAAAAATTAAATCCTTCAAGTATACTCAGAATCCCCTAATGCAGTTTCTGAAGACAATTTATGTTAAACAAAACAGATAGATTAAAAGCTTGAGCACAGAAAAAGGGCTAGAGGAGAGTATACTGAAATACCAACAGTGATTGTCTTTGGACAGTTTTTCCCGTTTGCTGAATTTTCTGAAGTACTAGAGGCTGTAGTTTTAATTTTTAAGAATTTTGCCCATCTTTCATTCCATGGTAGAAGGCTTAACTTTTTTTTGGAACCTTTCAAACTACTGTTGTCTTAAAGTGACTGAACTCGGTTTCAATTCTACATTATTTTGTGGATTTCCAACATGGAAGAGATGATAAAATGGAATGGGGAGATTCTTATGAATTAATGTTGAGCTATTAAGTACTTGCATTGAAATCAAAGGATTGTTTTCCTCTCTCCTCTTATTTTGTGGGGAAACAGAACCTAATCCTCCCATCGATGAAGTGATCAGCACACCAGGAGTTGTGGCCAGGTTTGTGGAGTTCCTGAAGCGAAAAGAGAATTGTACATTGCAGGTGCGAACCGTTTTTATTTCTTGCCTCACACCTTAATTCCCATTGTAAACTTATCTTCTGTACATGAATTTTTTGCTTATTTTGATCTATGTGATTAATTTTTTTATAAAACTCCTGACAAAATTCTCGTCATTTTTAAGCACATAAGAAAATTGTTTTATGAAGATCGTGGATAATACTTATCTAATAGAGAAACATGTGCAGCAGAAGAGCCATAGATAGGAACCTATGTGTGGGCTACATAAAACTTAGTTTTGAGGGATTTTGAAATTATGATTGTTGGCTTTCTTAGCACTATATAACAACAACTAAATCAGACTCCATTTCTCTCTAATCCTGGTTCTATTTATTCCCCTCCCCCTTCCCAGAAGAGCTGATGAGGAGATAGATTTGTCAGGAATCTGTCGTAACCATCTGCTATGCTAATTTAGTTTACCAATACTGTACAATATAGAGGTTCCAAGAGGAGATTCTGCAACTTCTGGATTGGATCATTTTCATAGTAAAAGCAACCCATTGTCAACTAATGCTCACCTTGGGAGTTATCTAAAGATTTTAAAATATGAGTTTTTCCTTACAAGGTTGGATTTTAGTAAATGCATTGTTTTTCCATATCCAGACTTTGGAATCAACGTCTGTATTACTCTTTAACAAATACACGTGATCCCTAAATTTTCACACACAGGATCTAATCTGAACGGCCTTTAGAGAAACTGCAACTATAGAAATTGGTTAGGTGCCACATAGATCACCAACTGGGATATTGTTCCCCCAAAAGTAAATACTTGCCAATAACTAGTTGATCATAAAGATAACAACCCTCCCCTCTTGTTTATTTTCTCTAAGATTGATGCCATGGTAGAGACTGGGGCATTTTTGTAAATGACAGCCCCTGCTTAAGGTTCCTTGCTGTCCAGAACATTGTAGATAATTCATAAGACTTGATGCTTTGTCTTGATATTTCTCTGCTTTCCTCCACTCTTTTACATTCTTTGTTGCGGTGATGAGTTCCTTCCAGAGGAAAAACAAGAAATCCAGAAAAGGTAGAGTACTTCATGTCCCATCAGTTTTTCTTCTCCAGATTGATATTTACCAGTCTCCAAGGTCATTTGAATTAAGATTCTGTTTGCTAGCTTCCTCCTGGATTATAATTCTGGTCCCTGTCTAAGGCCAGGATCACCAGACACCTGAAAAATAGCAGGTTTACCTAGAGAGCAGGAGAAGAGAGAGACTGCTTTTCTCAGAAAAAAGGAAATCCAGACAACCAACACTGCAGAGAACAGAGCCTGAGCCCCCATGCAGTCCGCCAAGAGAACCAGAGGAACCAAATGAGGATCTTTACTGCAGTTTATCATTTGAAATGTTTTGTAGGAAGAGGGAGGTAGGAAAAATTATCACTTTGTTCATGCCAAAAAATGTTTCTGTCCTATCTCAGGGAATGAGAAATACTGAATTGATTTCTGAATCTAGCACTTTTTTAAATAGATGGTTATAGAAGTCCAGATCCTTCGTGCATTAAAAGAAAAAAATGATAAAACTTCTCAAGCCTGAAATGAAAAAATTCAGAGAGATGGCTCTTTTCCCACGTTTACACTCTCCACTACTCCCCAAAGACTACTGTACATTCTTTTGGACAGTGCCCTCTCCTGGCTAATGTGTAAATTCTGCATCATTTAATTATGTACTCTAATCCTGGAGCTTGTATGTTAACACATCTGAAGATGAAAACCCTCAAAAATCTATAATTTACTTCGTCTAAATTTCCAGATTCCACTTTTGTACAAGCTAGTAATTAATCTGAAAGACTGAGAAATGATTCTTCTGTAAGTGACCTTGGTTTGGCAGGAGACAGGGATCACACTAATAGGTGTCTTGTACCTTACTTTGAGAAATAGCCAACCTGTTTATTACTTAAAGGTTATCATCTCCAGCTTCTCTTCTGTGCACATTTAAGCACAGCATGGTGTTATTTCTCCATTCTGACCCATGGGTAACCTTGACCAACCCAGAAGCTGGAGGTGCAGGGAGTCCTTAGAGTCCTTAGAGCCAGAGGGCTTCATGCTCTGCCACTTCTTCAGATAATCAGTGTGTTCTGAAAAGCTTGGAAAGTACTCCTTCTGTTTTCTAAGAGAGTGCTAGTATGTAAGCTGTTTCTGATACTCCTAACTGCTTACTAGAAATTTTGCAATAGGGTTTTTGCCATTTCTCTTCCAGAAAGAGAGTTATAATATGTGGTATCAAGAGGAAATTTGATGGCTCAACTCACCAATAAATCCGTGGACAGACTTAATCATTTTGTTCTATAGCTAAAGGCCTGTGAGTTGTAATGAAGGGTCTCTTCATTTCCTTTCTGGCTTTTCTTATTCCCAAATCAGTGAGGAACCTGGAACTGGAGCCTGCTTTGGGCAGTGCTCCTATGTGAGTACTCACGTGCCTTCAAACTGGAGACAAATATGGGTGGAATCTAGGATTTTGGAAGCAGACAGTGCTGCTTAGCAAAAAGCATTTTCATGCTCAGTGACATCTAGATCTCAGACAACTTGAGGGCTTGAGATGAGACTGATCTGATCTGCCTTATCGTGTGTTCACTGGGCCTGCTTTGCTTGGTTCTTTAGCCCAGGCCCAACATCTTTGTACTGTCATTTGCATTGCTGAGATTTTGCATTCCAAAATCATCTTATAAAAATAGCTCAAAACAAGTAAATTGCATCCTAGTTCCAAGCATTAGACAGAGGATCCTCTTAAATTGTAAATTTTAGTTAAATTGCTTAATTTACTCCTTCCTGCCTTTCTTGCCCCTCTAAAAGCTTAATGCAATAAACTGCAGTAAGCCTTCATCCTCATACATCTTTTCCCAACTCCATCGATCTCTGTACCTTTCCTGGAAGGTTGCTCCAATGACTCAGGCACTGTTCTCTGCAGAGTTTGATATCTGGGTTTATTTTTCTGATGTGAGCCTCTCTTTTCACTTGCTCTCCAGGTGAGCCTGGCATTTGCTAGGAACCAGAGTGGAACCGGCAAAATGGCCAGCAACAGAGTCCTGATCCAAATGGAGAAAGGGAACCAGGCGTACCTCAACCTGGAGTGGGAAACTTGATAGGAGGTCAGAAGTACTTCAGCTTTGGATTCTCATTTTCCTTATTTAAGGAACTGAGCACCAGAAGGTAGAGACTGAGAAAGAGGAGAGAGAAAACATCAAATCTTTATATGCCCTTCAGATTTCTCAGCTGTAGTTTTATTAGCAACTTCTGGACAGTGAAAAATAATAGTAGAATTAAAATTTATGAGCAGTCACAGCTTCATGACAGGTTCTTTCCTTTTTTTTTTTTTTTAAATTGTGATTTGGATGAGAGTTTCTAGAGCAAATTTGTTTTCCATTCAATGTAGTACATACACATTTTGTTTCATTGATAGCAATCCCCACAATGTATCACCTCTCTTCCCACTTCTTCCCTGCGGTTGCCTTTTCCCTGTGGCCTTCTTTCCTATGGATCCCTGCCCTCTGAGCTATCTCCCTACATGAATGCTGCCCTTCTGATCTCCCATGGTTGATTGTTCTGAGGAGTGTACCTACCTGGTTCGCCTTGTAGGCCATGACAGGTCATTTCCTTGCATGTTGTCATCCTTGGAACACTAAGAATATAATAGTTTAAAACAATAAAGAGTAAGTAAAACTTAGTTATTTTGGCCACCATTGATTTCTTTAGCTGATACCAATTCTTAGATTTTTTTCCTTTCTTCATGTTACTAATTTTCTCTCAAGTTTCATGGTTATTTACTTGAGTTTCTTATTCTTAACAGTTTCTGTCGTAACTTTATGAAATTGTTTTTGTCATCAGTCAATCCTGTTTTATAACTCTTTGTGTTAAAGTCTAATATGGGACCCAAGGCTAAAGCATGTTTTAAGAAGACTACAAAATCCAGTGAAATTATAGTCCATGGTGATAGGGAAGTTAGGTAGTTAAAAGTTTAATTGATTTTTAAAAAACACGTACATGTTAAATACGTTTGATAGCTGCTCCTTCAACACTAATAGGGAGCTGCTGTCACTGGGGGAATCAGTACACACAAACTCATTCATGCACTCATTTACTCACATACATGTGTACATATCATACACATACACACAGAGGTACAATATAGCTTGATCAGTGTTTACAAGGTGAAAACACTGAAGTAACCAGCTACCCAGTGTGTGTGTGTGTGTGTGTGTGTACTTTTTAAGTACTCTATTAATGCATGAATTTGGTAGTGTTTTCAGTGGCCCTCTGAATATAGTTACTCATCTACTTCTTTCTGTAGTAATGGCAAAACTACTTTCTGATTTTCACTGTTACCAAGCAAGAGAAGCCTTGAATCTACTTTGCATTCAGTGAAGTATCATTACTGTGCTTCTTAGTAGTAACCATAACTCTCGAACATTCTTGTTTTGCTGAGATGTCCTAATTTCCAGTTTTCTTTTATCTCTGTTCAGCCTGTTATTCCCTTATTCTTCATTTTCCTATCATTAATTACCACTTTTTTTTTTTTTTTTTTTTGTGCATCTTCATTTTATTCATTTGAATCACTTCAGGAATTCCTCTCAGAGGAAACTGAGCTTTGGTACTAAAGGTCATGAGACAAATAGCGATTTGAACTCTGGCACCAGTTTTTATTCTAAGTAATTTTGTTTCACTGATAACTCTTTAAAACACCATTTTTATGCCCAGGTTATTATTTCATTTTGCAGGAGGGGGGCCAAAATCTCATTGTAATACTTTTTGTCTTTGATATAGGTAGGTATGTATGCTGGTCTTGCTCATTCTTTCCAGGTTGCTTTTCTTCACAGTTTTCATTTCTTTGGTTCATCTCTGCAGTGTTTGATGACTATTTACAGGCATACCTTGGAGATACTGCAGATTCTATTCCACACTGCTGTGATACAGCAAATATCCCAATAAAGCAAGTCACACAAATTTTTTTTGGTTTCCCAGTGCATATAAGAATTTTGTTTATACTATATTGCAGTTTATTAAGTATATAATAGCATTATGAAAAAGCTTGAAATAATTGTGAGAATTACCAAAATGTGCACAGATACAAAAAGTGAGCACATGCTGTTGGCAAACTGGCACTGATAGGATTGCTTGATGGAGGGTCGCCACAAACCTTCAATTTGTAAGAGAAAGAAAAAAATGCAGCATCTGTGAATCTAAATTAAATAAGGTTTGCTTGTATTGAACTCTTGAGCCTGCCTTCTGGTAGGACAGTTTGCTTTTTACTCACATCATATGGCTCTATTTTACTTACTAATTTTCCTAGTAAGCAAAAGAAACTACATTTTAGATGAGCTGTCTTTTCTTTTTAGCATCCTACTATTGTCTGGCATACAAGTATTTGAAATTTCTTGTTCTACATACCAAAACTACAAGCATTTAAAGGTTGTTGTAACAGTGTTTCAGACATGTTTCAGAGAGGATCCACTGGGTTTCATAGCACATTCCAAAACCAAACTCACTGCCATCAGGTCCATTCTAATTCATAGTGACCCATTGGGTCTCCAGGGCCATAAATCTTTATAGAAGCAGACTGCCTCATCTTTCTTCTAAGCCGGTGGGTTCTCGAACCAGTGATGTTTTGGTTAGCAGCCAGCTGCCTTACCACTACACCACCAGAGCTCATTTTATAGCGCAGTAGGGCTAGTAAGCTAGCCCTTCTCTTTGTATAACATTCTTTAAATCATTGTTGACAGCTTCCTTATTCATAAACTAGGTAGGTCAGACATCTTATTCCTCTGGGTTATAGAAGGATTACTTGAGAGTATGTTAATAATGCTTTTTAAAATATAAAAGTACTATACAAACGTAACATTTTAATTAAAGGTTTGAGCATTGGTTTCAGTTAGTAATTTAATTACAGCGATGATGTATGGTGTTTTCACTTCATGATATTCAGCATTTTACCTACAAGTCTCCTAAATTTCTGTTATAACAAATATCAGGGGGAATAAAAACAACAAAAACCATGCCTTTTGATTGTGGTGCTCTTAGTTTGGACCTTCCTGCTGCTGTTAATATCAGTGTACAATGAGATTAGCAGACCACTTCCTCTCACCCACATATGTCACATTTATAGGTTTCTTTGAACATCCCTTTTTAAAGAGTCTTCTACTATGAAATTGCTGTCATTCATAGAGCTTTGAATTGTGCTGATTCAATTCTCTTCCCTTTTCCTTCATCTTCTTCCTCTCCTAACAAGTGATGATTTAGTTTTCCATAAGACAGCTACCTTTTAATTAATTCAAAAGCTTAGACTAATCACAGCTACATCTATTGATGACTATTTTACTGATCTCATTCAAAGGGCAAACCTGTGATTTTTTTTTTATTGTTTTTGTTTTTAAAGTTCATTTATGAAACCTTATCCCAATAGAAATGTAAGAGTTCATTCTTGGATCAGTATTTTTCATTATTAGGCTTAAAGAGTCAAGTTATTGAAAAGTTGTGTAGAATTAGTAATACGCTGTATTTTTTGTTGTTGTTGTTGGCCTTAATTCCTTCCATATCTTCTGTTTATCAGTGATCTGATGCTCTGAAGTTGCCAGTTCTATTAATTGTATGGCCTATTAACTCTCTTTGGACTGCTTCTTATTTAAAAGATCCTTTGTCTTTTCACACTGCCTTTATTTTGTATACTTTATATTTACACCCTCTCCCCATTTCACTTTGCCCATCTTATAAAAGTTACTCAGCTTTATTTTCTGTATTAGGTAGCAGATGTGGTACAAGTCCGGAAGGTACATAAGGCTTTATGGAGAAAAGTACCTTTCCCACCTTTGTTCCCTAGTCATTCAGACCCTTCCATGGAGACAAGTATTTACAAGTAATGTGTATATCCCTTTTTAGCCATTTTAGAAAATATACAAAATGAAAAAACCAAACTCACTGCCGTCAAGTTGATCCCATCTCATAGCAGCCCCCGCTTGGGTTTGAGGGCAGGATCTCTACAGAAGTAGATTGCCCAATCTTCCTTCCGAGGAGTGGCTGATGGGTTTGGACCGCCAGCCTTCTGGTTAGCAGTCAAGTGCCTTAGGCACTGGGCCACCAGAGCACTCTTAGAAAATAGAGTGATACTATATTAACATACACTATACACTGTTTTGCGTTTTGCTTTCTCACTCATATCTTAGGGGATCATTTTATGTCAGCACATGAAGTGTTCCCTCATTCTTTTTATGGTTGTACATCAGTTCTACCTTGATATGAAATATTAGACCCTGAGCATTCCTTTAGGCTGAGGCATTTCTTCTACGAATTCCTTAAAAATTAATGTGTAATATTTAATGGAAAATAATATGCTAATTTCTTTTTTTTTCACATACAGAAGATTTTGTTGTTATAAGTAAACAAGCTAATAAATTCTAATGAAAAATTATTTTTATTTTTATAGTTTGAATCAGCTTGGGTACTGACAAATATTGCTTCAGGGAATTCTCTTCAGACCCGGATTGTGATTCAGGCAGGAGCTGTGCCCATCTTCATAGAGCTGCTCAGCTCAGAGTTTGAAGATGTCCAGGAGCAGGTAAAAAAATGAAACAAAGACAAGCAGATAAAAGAATAAAATTTTTCCCTTTGGTCTTAGATTTAAGGCCTGAGTTTCACCACTTGACCCTGACAATCCATGGTTCATCACAGGGAGTATTATAGAAATCTAAACTTAAAATAATAAATTTGAGAGAGCATATAAACAGAATTTCTCCCAGATACATATAACCATTTTTTCCCTTCCTACTCAATAATTCTTTAATCAGTATACCTTTTTAGACCATGTAAGCACGTCTTATAGGACTCTTTAGTATTGATTGAAGTAGCAGGTCTTTGCAGCTTTCATGTAAGAAGAAGACATAGAAAACATGAATTTCTCATTACTGCTAACTTAACTTTTTTTTTTTAACAGCTTTATTGAGATAAAACCAACATAAAGTAAAATGCATATATTTAAAGTTACACTTTGCTGAGTTTGGCATGTGTATATATCCATGAAACCATCATCACAGTCAAGATAATTGATACATCTCTTACTCTCAAAAGTTCAAAAAAAAATTTAATAAGGTTATCTGCATTTTGATTCCTCTTAAATTCTTTATGAACTGTTTTCTCATGTAAGCAAACTTAAATGGCTGGGTAAGCCATTTGAATTTTTGCTTCTTAGCAAGGGGCTGTATGGAATGTTATTGAGAAGTGGGAGATAAAGAGTATGTATAAGAACCAGTTCTTCCCTTTAATAACCTTACTACCATGAGTGTTCACATTTCCTTTCGTTGCCTGCATTAGAATATTAGTAGTCTTCCTTCCCCTAATCCCACAATTGATTCCCTCATAAGCAAACTGTTGTTAGGTGTCGTCAAGTTGGCTCTGACTCAGAGTGACCCTGTGTACAACAGAACGAAACACTGCCCAGTCCTGCACCAGCCTCACAGTCCTTGCTATACCTGAGCCCATTGTTGCAGCCACAGTATCAGCTCATCTCATTGGGGACCTTCCCCTTTTTCACTGACGCTCCACTTTACCAAGTGTGATATTCTTCTCTGGGAATGGTCCCGTCTTACAACATGACCAAAGTAGGTGAGACGAAGTCTGGCCATTCTGGCTTCCAATGAGCATTCTGGCTGCACTTCTTCCAAGACAGATTTGTTAGTTCTTTTAGCTATCCATGGTACTTTCAGAGTTCTTCACCAGCACCACAACTCAAAAGCATCAGTTCTTCTTCGGTCTTCCTTGTTCATTGCCCAGCTTTCACATGCATGTGAGGAGATTGAAAATACCATGGCCTGGTCTTTGATGAGCAAACTCGAAGTGTTAATAAGGTCCATGTGTAATATGTTGATTAACTACTGTACAATTTTATAAAGAGTTATTGTTGGTATGTTGGCATCTTTAAAAATAAAAAGAATCATCGGGTTATTAAATTATAAAACTGTCATTAATGGAAAATTCTTTCACAGGCAGTCTGGGCTCTTGGCAACATTGCTGGAGATAGTACCATGTGCAGGGACTATGTCTTAGACTGCAATATCCTTCCCCCTCTGTTGCAGTAAGTTTCTTTTTTGTTGTTTGTTTGACTTTGGAGTAATAAAAGTAAGAGAAGTTCTTCAGAAAGCAGTGCATCTTTGAAAATCATTTTATATTTTCTAGTGTTATTTTCCATTCCAGATATTTTCTTGTTAATGTATTCAGATCATTTCTTCAAGTACCCTGTCTCATTCAGCTGCCAAAATGCTGAATTAGTAGAGTTAGAAGCTAATGGTTTCCTTGTTTGGAGGATAAACTATTTGAGACCATCTCTTTTATTCACTAGCATTAAATGGTTTAGTATTTTTCTTATACCATCAGAGAATTAAATTACATGACTTATAATTGTACCATAATGCTTGTAGGTTATTTTCAAAGCAAAACCGCCTGACCATGACCCGGAATGCAGTCTGGGCTTTGTCTAATCTCTGTAGAGGCAAAAGTCCACCTCCAGAATTTGCAAAGGTAAGGATTATACTTGTGGGAGATTGGTAGAAAAAGTGCAACTGAAAGGGTATATAACCAAATTTAATATGAACAGAAAGAAATAATGACTTTTAATAAAATTTAAAGTGTAAGAATTTTATCTGTTATTAGAGAAACTGGGCTTTGTTGTTGTTTTAATTTGGGATAATTTTTCACTATCTGTACAAAACCCTGAATTGATCTTAAAAGCTATCATTTTAATATTCATAAATAGTGTCTAAAATACAGCATTTCCTGGCTTTCATACTGGACAAAGTCCCTTTACGTCTTTGGGCTATGAAGAGTGTGTTCTGACAAAGAATTTCACTCTGAGAATTGTTGTATAGGAAATTTTGCTTCCTGAGATATTTTTGCATGGGCTCAGACTACCTCATCAAAGTAAACTGAGAAGTTACTGTCAGCATTTCCAAAGATGGCAGTGCCACTTAGCCACTTACTGCCCTGTCTCTTCATGTGTAAATTACCCCATAGGCTACCAAGTGTATACCTGGTGGCGTTCTTCATGAGTATCTCACTCTGGCTTTTATTCTGTTGAATGAAACTCATTTTCCTTTTACAGGTTTCTCCCTGTCTGAATGTGCTTTCCTGGTTGCTGTTTGTCAGTGACACTGATGTATTGGCTGATGCTTGCTGGGCCCTCTCATATTTGTCAGATGGACCCAACGATAAAATTCAAGCAGTCATTGATGCAGGAGTATGTAGAAGACTTGTGGAGCTGCTGATGTAAGATATCTTCAAAAAGGATGTCTGCTCTTTTATCCCTGTATTAGTTTTTTGGTTGTTGTGCTTTGGGCTGCTGTCTTTTATTATTTGTTTTGATGTCCAAATTTGTTTATTATTATTATTTTTAAAATGAGGCTTACAGAGAACCTTGCTCTTCTCTGCCGTTAACAGTTCTTCAGTAAAAATATTAGAAAACTCGTATATGTTGTTCTAGCTCATATTGGATGAGTATGGATCAACCACTGGACAACCAAAATCGTATTGCCACCATATAATAATCATTCCTATCTGTCTCATTTAGAGTTTGATTTAGATTGGTGTCAGACATTGAATCTTATTTTGCTTTTAACAGGTCTTTTTGTGGTGCCTTTGATTATAGAGTAGAAGGTTTACTGTATTAATCAAATTTGTAGGTAGTATAAGAAGAAACAAAATTTAGACTGGTAACATACTGGAAAAATGGTACAATTACAAGCCACATGAAATATAATTGAAGTAAGTACAAAGTTGATCCAAGGAGACCTTGTCCTTATCCTGACATAGGGAACAGATTAGATAAGTATGAAGTACAGAATACAAAACTGGGTTTATAGCTGGCCACAAAGTACAGATCAGCAGTTTAATGCAATTGTGAATTAATACAAATGGTGCTGTCAGAACTAGAAGTATAGCATTCAAACTCTGAGAAGTCATCCTTTGTACTCTTAGTCACTAGATTATTACATATTTTAATCATCATCAGATCTTAACATAAATGTGAAGGAACTGACACAGTTTTGACAAGAGTGATTAATCTCATTAAGATAATTAAGAGAAAATAGGACCTATGAGTAAAAGTTAAAGGATAGTAACTTACTTAGTCTAAAATCAAGACTTAATATAGCTACAAGTATATAACTTTGTGGAGTATGAGCTTAGTGGAGGGTTTTTTTGACCGGTAAATAAAATGAAGTTTAGTAGAAAGAGTTCGTTATTTGAATTGAAACCTGGCCTTTATTTTGAAGTTAGCTCAACTGCTGACATGTCATTTTCACTTCTGTGAAAATTACACAATATGTAAAACTTAAACCAAGAAGCAAACTCATTTTGCCGTCGAGTCGGATCCAACTCATAGCGACCCCACCTTGGGTTTCTGAGGCGATATCACTATGGAAGTAGATTGCCCAGCCTTCGTTCCGAGGAGTGGCTGGTGGGTTTGAACAGCCAGCCTTCTGGTTAGTAGTCAAATGCCTTAGGCACTACACCACCAGAACTCAGTGTTGTATAAATGTTAAAATTGCTCTCCATTATCTCAGCAACCATTGAAGACCAAATGAAGAGAAAATGAACCTGTTTAAATATTGGGGAAAACTTGAAATCTGGGAGATGAGATACCAGGAAAGGATTACTAGAAAAGACTAATAATTTTAAATCCAAACATATTAAATAATGGGGAAGACAATTCTTCTAGGGGTACTATTGCCTCAGAATTGATAGGGTTCCCTTAATAACAACCATAGGATACCTTTCCACTCTAACATCTATCACATACTAATTTCTTTTGACGTTGAGTTTTAAGGAAAAGAGGCTTAAGGATAAAACTGTTAGATGTAACATTCCTTTTTATGATTGCAGGCACAATGATTATAAAGTGGTCTCTCCTGCTTTGCGGGCCGTGGGAAACATTGTCACAGGAGATGATATTCAGACCCAGGTATGAATAAGTGGTCTTTTTTCCCTCTAAAAACAGTATCTAGAACCCCATCATCATGTTTCTATTATAATATTTAACTACGTAGTTTTAGGGGAATTGCTATGTATACTTGGTTTCATTATTATTCATTAAAGCTGGAGGTTTATATAACTATTTCCATTACCTTCAGTGTCTCAGTCTCTGCTTGTTTCTTATAGCAATTTTGGGTTTCTTGTGTTAACAGCTCTTTCTTTGGGGCAGACAGGTTTTTTGTTGTTTTTTTTTTTTAAGTTTTTTTATTGTGCTTTGGGTGCAGATTTACATAGCAAATTTATGTTTTTGTTTTCCACTATTTTTCTTTTTTTTTTTTAATATTGTATTATGTTTTTTGTGAAAGTTTACACACCAAAATAAGTTCCCATTTATCAATTTCTATACATGTTGTCCAGTAACATTGGTTACATTTTCCACATTATGCCAGCATTCATTTCTTCCATTCTGGTTGTTTTGTTGCCACTTACCTAGCTTCCCAGTCCTTATCCTCCCCTTCTCCATTTTGCTTTAGGGTAAATGTTGATCATTTGGTCTCATATAGATGATTTTTTAAAGGAGCACATACTTACAGATGATACTGGTTTGTTTGTTTGTTTGTTTTTAAAAAAGCCAGTCTGTTATGTAGCTGGAAGGTGACCTCTGGGAGTGGTTTCAGTTGTTCAGAGTTTAAAAATGTGTCTCAGGGTGGTAGTCTGGGGGTTCCTCTGTTGTACTACTTCTTATACTTGAAATGGTTCTCTGTGAACATTAGAAGCTTTGAGTAGCATCTTTTCCATGTCATGTTCATCTCATCCTTCATGATAGCATCCTCCCTTTTGTACATAATGTAGGTGTTTTATATGAGGAAGATTCTTCAACTTTACAGTTCCCTGCTAGCTCCTAAAATAATCCCCTGTTCAACAACTGCACAAGGATACGTCACTCACAGTGGATTTTTCTAGCCATTTTTCTTGTTGATCTCTCAGATGTATTCACAACTTTTTAAAATTATCCCAGCTTCTGTGATGTTGAAGTATTTTGGTTCTCCTGACTTGATGATTTCTTTCTCCTTCCAAGCTCTTTTTCCTGATCCCTCCTGATTGTGGGCGTCCTCCAGGGTCAGTTTTTCAGCCTCCTTCATAGATCTTTCTTAAATCTTCAACCATGACCCTTGTGCAAATGAATTGAGAATTGGGTATTAGGTTTTGGCTTTAGCTCTTAACAGCTCTGACTTTGAGTGAAGCATTTAATGTCTTCACTTTTCTCATCTCTTAAATTGAAGAGATTGAATTTATTCTCTGAAGACCCTCCCAGCTCCTTCACTTTAAATTTATCATGTCCTCAAAAGAATTTATTATTTACTCCCATATGTCTGGACCTCTGCTTATGTTTCTTATCTCAGTGAATGGTACCAGCAGTTCCCCAAGCCAGAAATCTGGACATTGGCTTGATTCTTCCCTCTCCTCCACCTCCCTCATCAGTCACTAAATCCTGTTACTCCATCTCTACCCACCCTAGCCATTACTTGGTTCAGATATTTCTTGTACCATTCCCACATCACTAGAGTGGTACTTGCAGAATGTAAATTTGATCACTGAAGGGATACCTGGTGGCCTAATGGTTAAGCACTCGGCCACCAACTGATAAAGGTTAGTGGTTCAAACCCACCAGGTGCTATGCAGGAGAAGGATGAGGCAGTCTGCTTCTGTAAAGATCTCAGCCTAGGAAACCCTATGGAGCAGTTCTACTCTGTCCTATAGTGTTACTCTGTGTTAGAATCAACTTGACAGCATCAGGTTTGGCTTTTGTCTGTATTGTCTTAATACTTCTAAAAATCCTTTACAATCTGGTGCCTATACAGGGGAATGCTGTACAGCAGAATGGAATTCTTATGTACTGATAAGAAAAGGTTATATTGTTTAAAAGGAAAAATAAGGGGCAGAATGACATGTAGAATATGTTAACAACTTCTGGAAAAAGGAGAAAGGAAGGAGGAGAGAACAAAACAATACATACGGTTATATCTGCATAAAATTTCTTAGGAAGGATACATAGGAAATCTTATTATTAGTTGCTACTGATGGAGACCTGGGTAGCTGGGTACAGGAATGGGAAAGAAGCTTTTAACTGTATAGTTCTTTATAATTTTGGTGACTGAGATTATTAAAAAAAAACTATTTTCAACTAGATAACACCTTATTCTTGTATCATCTATTAAATAAAACCACAAGTCATTGGAGGAAAAAAGGATTAACTTTAATCATATATTTAATTCTTTATAAATGCAATTTGTTTCTAGAGTCACTATCTGTTCTGTGCATTGATTGACTCTTGGGCCCACTGTTTACTAATTTTATCATTGTAACTTTGTGGTTTTATTTTCTGGTAGAGGAGATCTCTTTTATGGTATTTGTTTTCTCTCTCTCACCTTTGTAAACTGGGACATAGCCTTTTCGTCTTTGTATCCTACAAAACACCTGGTGGACTTCATTAAGCACATTGAAAGTGCTTATTAAGTATGTTTGTTCATTGACGAGTAGATAGAGAGTTATCAGTTAGTTGCCTTACAAATCTTAGACCACTGATTTTCTGGCCACTTGATATATTTATCCATCCAATAGGTATTTTAATGCTGTAGTGATGGGAAGGTGAAATGAATAATTCTCTTCTAATTACTAATATGAACTTTTTTTTTTACTATGCCTTTTTAAGTACAGTTTTAGCAGTTATGAATGTGTATAATGAAAAAAAACAGTTTGATAGTCATAGAAACGTATTCTTCATAGCAATGAATCCTTTTTTATCATATGTAAAGTTACTATTTCTGAAACTTCAAGTGGAGGCATTATTTCTTTGCCTAAATTTTTTCTAAAATAAGTTTTCTTTGTTAAAGGTTTACTTATATTTGGATCAATATAAATAAAATAAGCAAAATTTTCAAACTTTCCCTTTTAGGTAATTTTGAATTGCTCAGCTCTGCAAAGTTTATTGCACTTGCTGAGTAGCCCAAAGGAATCTATCAAAAAGGAAGCATGTTGGACAATATCTAATATCACAGCTGGAAACCGGGCACAGATCCAGGTAATCTCATAGCCCTTACTTTTTTTTAAAATATATTTTTAAATATTGATAAGGAGAATTTTTTCAGTCTTTAAATATTTTTTCAAAAATGTTTTTACTATTAAAAAAGGTAGTCTTTAAAAATATTTTTTTCATTGTTGCTTTGAAGACCCCTAATTTCTAATATTATTGTCTTGTTTCATAGTCTTTGTACTTTTTTTTTTATCCTAACGTACAGTTACTGAGGAGTGCTGGTGGCATGGTGCCTAAGGCATTTGACTGCTAACCAAAAGGCTGGCGGTTCAAACCCACCAGCCACTCCTGGGAAGGGAGGATGGGCAATCTACCTTTGTAGTGATACTGCCTTGGCAACCCAAGGAGGGGTCGCTATGAGTCGTATTGGACTTGACGGCAGTTTGGCATTAGCATATAGCTACTGAGTCTTTTGAAACTTAAACTTTGGTCTTGGTTTTCCTGTTTGCCTCTGATGTTGATTATGTGCCAAGATCCCAAAAAAAGTGTCTTTAAAAAGTGTTTTGCTGGACTTTATATTAAACAGACTGGCTTTATTTTTTCTAAATAAAATACTTGCCAGTTGATATGTTTTAGATTGCTTCAGTTTTTATAAGCCTTTGGGGAACTATTTTCCTTAAACTGTGGAGAGTGTGATACACAGTAGAGCCAAAAGGTTAAGGATAATGAGAACTTAACTCCTGTTTTGTTTGTTTTTAAAATGGGGAAAGGTATCATTAATGATGTTAGCCTATAGTTAGTATCATGAACATTTTTATAAATCTTGTAATTTCCCTTTCCATTTAAATTTTTCTTTAATTTCAGACTGTGATAGATGCCAACATTTTTCCAGCCCTCATTAGTATATTACAAACTGCTGAGTTTCGGACAAGGAAAGAAGCAGCTTGGGCCATCACAAATGCAACTTCTGGAGGGTCAGCTGAACAGATCAAGTAAGTACTCAGTCAGATGGTGCCCTAACTCCTGCACCTTACAAGTGCCCCACTTGCCAGTATTACCTAGAGTGAAAAATCAACTACATTTGAGAATAAGATGAGTGAGAGAGGATCTTATTAAGTAAATATGAATGTACAATTCCAGCCCTCTGGAAGATTTTTCTCAGTTTCATAATTTGACCCAGATGTATATTTAATTCCTTATACCTCTCTTTTTCTTCTTGCTGAAAATGATTCTGGGATGTGAGAAGTAAGGTGTTGTTGAGGTCTAAGACAATAGAAATACTTACAGGGTCATTCCAGTTTACTCTGGAGGTTTTCGGTCAGAAATATCTTCATAGTCTGGAAGGTTACTTACAGAATCTTCAGATTCCAATTCTAGTAGTTAACTCTTGCTATTTCCAGTTTAGATGCCTTAATAATAGAATGGAATCAAACTTAAGAGAGGCATGTCATCCTATGGGAATCAGTTCCCTAAAGGAACGTTCTATTATTAAATGCTAAATTCTGGACCTTCAGTATTTGAGATAGAAAAATAGACTCATAATGAAAAGAAGAATGGAATGTAAGCTGTCAGCTTGCCTTAACTGCCTTGTGGGGAATACAGGTGGGGAAGATTGTTTTGAATGAGTGTTAAAGAAGTCATTAACTCCTTCCTTATATATAAAATCCAGAAAACATAGGTACTTCTCATATTGTTGCTTTGTGGATTAATTGGGAGGGAAAAAAAAAAAAAACCGCATAGATTAAGTGCCTGGTATAATAATTGAAAAAAAGAACTCACTGCCATCGAGTCGAACCGACTCATAGCAACCCCTCCTTGGGTTTCCAAGGTGTATCACTATGAAAGTAGATTGCCCAGTCTTTCTTCCAGGCATGATATAGGGACACAGTGAATGCTAATTTTTAGTGTTGTGTTTGGAATTTTTTTTTTTTTTTAAAGGTAAGTCTTAATAAATTGTAGCAAATGGATCATGTTCAGAAGGTAAGAAATATGTACTTGACATAATAAAATTGCCAACAGATTAATATATGCAATAGCTAGTTCAGTAAAGTTCATCATGGACAGATCATTATTCAAAGGGTACTTGAGTCTTCAGAAATATATTTATATGAAATTAGGTCTTTTTCAGTCTCCCAAGATTCTGATTTTGGGTCCTGTTATTCTATGCATGTTATCCCAGATGGCAATGGTACGAAGTAATAAAGAATAGTTTATTTTCAAGCTCTGTGTTCAAACTGAAGGAGCTCTGGTGGTGTAGAGGGCAAAAAATTTGGCTGCTAACCAGGAGGTGGGTGGTTCGAATGCACCAGCTGCTCCTTGGAAGAAACACAGGGCAGTTTGCTTCTGTAAAGATTGACAGCTTTGGAAACCCAGTGGGGATTGCTATGAATCAGAACTGATTCAATGGAAGGTCTTTGTTCTCTACTCTTATGTTAAAACTCAGATACATAATTATAATTACCCCTATATTTTATCCCAGATAAGTCTTCTTAATTGAAATAAACTGTACACATACCTTTTGATCTGAAATTTCATCTTTTTAAAATTTTGAGAACATTTCTAAAATATTAGGTTGTCTTTTATCAGAGAGTACTCAGAAGTATTTTACTCTGTTAGAGAAGAGTAGAATGGCTACTATCTCTTTTTAAAATATAGTGTAACTGTTTATAATAATGAAATTAATTATCCACCTACTAGCAGTTTCTTCTAAACTTCCTTAAAGAGATGCCTAGGTATAAAATTAATTGTTGGATCAGTTCTTTAAAGCTTGAGATATTAATAATTATTTTAGAAAATCCACTCAGTCACTTTCCAGATAATGCATTCTTAACAGACTAAAATTCCTTCCCCAGAAAACCTCACTGGCAGTGTCTTCTGCCAGATTGGTTAGCTAACTCTGGTGACTAGTATAAGGTAACTCCATTTTCTGAGGGACAGTTTTTGGGATATCCAAACATTTACAGGAAATCTCTTTTAAGCTTTCCACACACACACACACAGAATTTGGCTTTTAGCTAATACTTTTTTGATAGCACAGACAAACAAAGTTCCTGTTTTCAGGACAAGTGTGATAATAGTCTGCTCCAGCAGATACTTGATATCTGCAGTTGAACTGTGTTGTCGGTAAAGGGTTCACAGGAACTACTACTAAGATAGAGTTAAAATCATTTTTTCAGTCTGATTTATTGAAGTTGTATTTCTTATAATGAAAAATGGCAGTGTTCAAATGATGGTATAAAGATAGCAAATTTGTGACATATTGACTAGTTTATAATTAAGAGTTGTAAACTTTGTGTACTATTGTTGAAATCACAAGTCTCCCTTTTAGCCTAGTGGGTATGAAAATGGAACTTACTTGTCTTGGTTGACTCCCCATTCCTTTTTTGTTTAGACTCTTTTTTTTAAATTGTGATTTGGGTGAAGATTTACAGAGCAAATTCATTTTCCATACAGCAGTTCACATATACTTTGTCTCATGTCATCGACCACAGTTTACCACAGTGCACCATCTCCCTTCCCACTTCCTCCTCATAGTTACCTCTTCCCAGTGTCCATCCCTCTATACACTCCTGCCCCCTGAGCTGTCTCTCTGTGCATAAGCAGCCCTTCTTTCTCCCAGGATTGTTCTCTCCAAGGAGTGTATCTACTTGAGGTAAATGTTTAACTTATATGCCTGTATTTTGTTTGGCTGGAAACCACAGGTGTGGGTTCAATTCCAGACCTGAAGGGCAGCTAGGGGCCATAGTCTCTGTGGTTCCACCAGGCTCTATTGGACCAGCAAACCTGGTCCCCACCTTTTTTTTTTTCTCCAAGTGATGTTGAATTTTGTTCCACATTGTTCTCCCTCTCTATCAAGGGTCTCCTACATAGATCCTCTTCCAAGTGGATGACAGTGGTAGCTGGGCACCATCTAGTTCTTCTGGTCTCATAGTCATATAGGCTGCAGATTGGATGGTGTACCAGTTGCTAGGACTGATTGTTTCCATGAATTTTGGTTTTCTTCATTCTTCTTTGCTCTGGATGAGGAGAGACCCATCGTTGCATCTAGATGGCAGCTTTTTAAGATCCCAGTCGCTACTCGCCAAAGTAGGAGGTGGAACAATGTTTTGTATAGTATGTCATGCCAATTGAGCTTGATGTCCCCGGCAACTATGGTCCCAAGCCCGCAGGTTCAACTACTCGGTCCCTCTGGGTAGCTGGCTCTGACCAAGCAGTGACCACAACCTTGCCCCTTGTCAGCTCAACTATACACCTGGGAATTCTGATCATTCATGTTCAGACTCTTTTGGGAGGGATGGGTGTTAACACTGGATCTGCATTTTAGTTAATGGTAACCACTTCTGTGAAGTTGATGTTTCAGAATATAGTTATAAAAACAACTTTAGTTAAATGTATAGTAGTTCCCTACTATTTTAAAAGGCAGTTATAGCTAAATTAAAAACAAAAACCTTACTGGTCACCTTTGTAGCATGTTGGGGAGAAGTTTATTTTGAAAACTGGTACAGAGAAAGAGTCAAGATTTATCTTTTTTTTTTTTTTCTTCCTTTTTAATGTAAGCTATAGGTAGGGAGTAACCAAATGTTTAATAAGTTGTTTTTCTTTTTAGAAGGTACAAAAAGGGCACATGGAAGGGGGTGGCATCTTCCTCTAACTTCATGAGAGGGAGAGAGAATCACCAGCAGCAGCCCAAGGCTGATTAAGCAGGAGGAAGTCAGACATACTGCCACCTTTCAACTTTTTACCAACTCTGACATCAACCATCCCTCCCACGGCAGACAGTTCATTTCAGTGACCACACAACTCAGACAGTACTTATGCTTATGGGGTTTATTAGGGAAGTAACAGGTTAAACATTCAGGTTCAAGAATACTTAAGATAAAATTCTTTGATCAGGATAGTCTCCTCTCGGCCGGGCCCAAAAGCACACCTCTCTTTGGCCCTTGGCATCTCATTCTATCCTCTGGCCTGCTCCAGCAAGAGTTAAAAAACTCTTTTAGCTTTACCAATAGGCACACCTCGGTGCACCCTACTCTGCCAGCAAGCCTCCAGCCCAGAGTCATTCAGCTTTCTTACTTGGTGGATCAGCAGGCCAGCAAGCCCATTTCTCTGTCTCCTGTCAGTCTCTCAGTTTTACTTCCTCTGTCTCTCTGCCATTGTCTCAGCATAAGGATCTCAGGTCCAAAGGATGCACTCCTGGCTTCTGTCTCTTGATGGTAGTGAGATCTCCCTGCCTTCCTTTGACTCTGTTGTTGTTGTTATATGCCATCGAGTCATCTCTGACTTATAGCAACCCCTCCTTGGGTTTGTGAGGCAGTATCACTACAGAAGTAGATTGCCCAATCTTCCTTCCAAGGAGTGGCTGGTGGCTTTCAACTGCCAACCTTCTGGTTAGCACTCAAGTGTCTTAGGCCCTATGCCACCTTTGCCTCTAGGAGGGCTCATTTTAAGCTTAGTGAAATGATAAAACTGACCAAACCCTAAGGTGTAGGGTTACACCTTATTTCCATGGTCCCAACCCCACAAAGGATGCCAGGTACATTATGTGCATTATTATTAGCAAGCTTATGTACATTAGCAAGCTATCCAATCCCCTTGGTGGGCCACAAGCATGTCATATTTGCATAGTTCCATCAGTCATCAGGTGGGCACCACAAAAACCATGGATAGAGGAGCCATACTAAATAATTACCAGCACCACAGAAGTATTTCAGATAATCAACTAGCAAATGTGAGTATTAGAATATTCCCACTTTGCAGCCCCAAGAAAATAATGGAATACCAATGGGAACCTTTTAACCATGAATTCTTTCCAAAAAAGACTTGAATTTGATGAGTTGGAATTTATGTACTAATTTACAGGAAATACAAGGGATAGAGACATTTAGTAAATGACACCATTCAAAATCCAAACTGTATTGGGTAAAACCAGTCTTTTGTGCATGTATACTGTAAAACAAAAAAAAAAAGAGAACATGTAAAGGAGAGATTAAGAGTGGGGAGATTTATAGATTAAGTAAATTAAGAGAAAGACCAACAAGTGCAACTTGTGGACCTCATTAGAATCCTGATTCAAACAAGCAAAATAATAATTTTTTAAAACAAAAAGTCACTGAAATTTGAATACTGACTAGATGTTAGTTACTACTGGATAAACTATAGTTTTAGCCATATAGGTAATGATAGTGTATCTAAGTAAGTTGTGTGTGTGTGTGTGTGTGTGTCTGTGTTTTAAAAGAATCCTTTTCGAGATAATATGTAGTGGTGCAGATCAAACAAGATTGGCTGCAAGTTGATAACCAGGGCAACTAAATACGAGTTTGTTACCTGTACTTTTAAATTTTGTGTGCTTTTGAAATTATATACGATAAAAAAGTAAACACCAAAATGAAAATCAATCTGTAGTGTACTATTTTGATAAGTTATTCATATTGTAAGTAGAAGAGTATTCTCTTTTGTTGGAGTCCAGTATTTGTGGAGGGAAAGAGTAATGGAGATGGTGCTGGACCTTCTGTGATGAGTTTGAGGATGACCCTTCACCAATTTAGTAAACATTTTTAAAAATTAAAGCTTTGGCTGAATTCTTCTTTGTATTAATTTAGGTACCTTGTAGAATTGGGTTGTATCAAGCCACTCTGTGATCTCCTCACAGTCATGGACTCTAAGATTGTACAAGTTGCCCTAAATGGCTTGGAAAATATCCTGAGGCTTGGAGAACAAGAAGCCAAAAGGAATGGCACTGGCATTAACCCATACTGTGCTTTGATTGAAGAAGCTTATGGTAAATACCAGTGAGGTGGGAGATGTGCAGTTAAGGGGAAAAAAGAAAGTTTAAAATGCTCTGTTTGCATAAAAATACAGTAAATACATGTTCCTGAAATTTTAAATTATTTCTCTCTTTATTTTTCTGACTTTTCCACATTTGAATATTTGTAGAAAAATACTCATACAAAGAATTTGTTTTCTTATGACTGATGATATTAGAAGTCTTAATGGAATTTCCAACAGATTTGTAACAGATTTTCCCCTTATTTTTCATTCTAGGTCTGGATAAAATTGAGTTCTTACAAAGTCATGAAAACCAGGAGATCTACCAGAAGGCCTTTGATCTCATTGAGCATTACTTTGGGACCGAAGATGAGGACAGCAGCATTGCACCTCAGGTTGACCTTAGCCAGCAGCAGTACATCTTCCAGCAGTGTGAGGCTCCCATGGAAGGTTTCCAGCTTTGAAGCAATACTCTGCTTTCATGTTCCTGTGTCAGACCAGGCTACCCAGTCGAGTCCTCTTGTGGAGCCCACAGTCCTCACGGAGCTAACTCCTCAAATGTTTTCCATAATACTGTTTGCGCTCATTTGCTTGCCTTGCGCACCTGCTCTCTTACACACATCTGGAAAACCTCTGGCTCTCTGTGGTGAAATACCCTTCTAATAAAAGGGTAACCAGGACGGCCCACTCTCTTATGGAAAATCCCTAGGCTTTGGAGATCCGCACTTACATATTATGAGTCATGAAAATATACACTTATATTAATGTGGCTCCCTTTTTTGTCGGGGAAAAGAGAGGACTCCTCATTCCCTTAAAGTGGGAAAAAATACTGACAATAAAAGATGAGACTAAACCTTTATCTTGAATTTCACACAACTACTTGCAACAGGGGAGATATTTAGACCTGTTGTGTATACTTCAGAGTACTTTTCATGAGTTCTTCCACAGTGAACCCTTGGATTACCTGTTGGCTTTTTCCAGCCAAATTTGCATTAATCCTTCCTGAGATTGGATGGTTTTCTTTCCTCTATTGGCGCCATTCTTCACAGATAATTAAAGTAAACCATCCACTCCCTCACCTTCAGCCTTCAGTGAATGTGCTTTCTAGTTGTCAGGAATGCTGAAGAATTAATACTTTGACTCTTAAATGTGATACTGCTTTGCAGATTCCCCTAGAGCAGAAAAGAGAGGGGCACATATTAATTCGTATTGCTGTTGCTTCTCTTTGGTTTTACGTGTTTTAGGATTTGGAGATGGTTCAATTCCAATTCTGGTATGAAGATTTAGAATCCTTAGAAGTCAAAAACTATATCCTGTAATATAGTTGAAAAGTTGAAAACAAAGAAAAGTCTCCAGTCTCCCCAAACTCAGCCAGTGTGACTAGAGGCTGTGTTTCTGCATTAAATAAAGCAAATGTTTCAGGCTTTGTGGTCCTGATCAAGGTCCTTATTCATTGGAATTCGCCCTAGGTGCTTTTTCCCCCTCTATGAATGTGGGATAATACACACTTTTAAAGGTTACTTTTCTTAGCCAAGTGCAGCTGATTCTAATGTATTCATGCTGCATGTACGAGATCCCTTTAATGTAGCATCTCTATCTGAAACCAGTAACTATCTTCTCAACATGACCTCTTAACCCAATAAGGATAGTGATCTTTTTCTTATAACCTCATTATTCCATAATCATTTTATTTCAATTCCTACTAGAACTGCCTTTCCTCCCCCCAAACCCCCCAAATAAAATAATAACAGTCTCCACCTTCTGGCTCATTTAATGATGACTGCAATCTGTACCTGCAATGGCGCTTCCAGTACTGTGTTCAGTGATCCACATTTGTGCTTGGACTGGAATGAAAAATAAGCTTAATTGCCAAGAGAACTGCAAGTGAGTTCAATACGACTTCTCGGTGCTAGTTGGCCATCTTGACTCAATGTTGGGACATACCATCAGAGAAGATTTTTTGTTGATGAGCTGTTCAAAATGAATTCTGAAGGAAAAGTTGCTCACTTCTGCTTGAGAGCATGCCCTTTAAACCTTTCTAGACTTGTCCTCTTCTAGAATTCATTATAACCCCAAAGTATAAACTATTTGGAAGTTGCCCCTGACAAGCTATTATATACATCTCTGGGAAATCCTGCTGAATGTTAGGGATATTCAGAGCTTTCATACCTCATCATGATGTTACTTAAGCAGCCAACTTATGTGACCTGACTTAAACTTTTAAAAAATCCGCTTCGTTCAAACTAGAAAGATTCAAAGACAAAGGACATTTATCAGCCGAGAGTGTGACATTTTCGCATCTAGTCTGTAGCTGTGTCTGTGCTCTGGGATGGATGCCGTCTGCCATTGATGGAGCAACCACAGCAAAACTAGTCAATTCCCATCTATAACTGTTACTTTTTCTAGTGCTGCTTTGTGCTGAAAGAACATTTTAGTTTACTGCACTCGACCTGTAAGAGACTTTGATTCTTTGTAATTTTAGGGATAAATTAGGTGGTTAATTTAAAGAAAAATTCAATGTTGCCTTTACATCACATTAAAATATAACTTCTTTCAGAAGGATAATAGAAGCACTGATTCATAGTAAAAATCTTGTTTTTAGCTTTGACTTTTTTTGTGGCTGAGTTTTTTAAATTGTAAATTAGTGATAACACATCATTTCTGTAGGTTGTTTTAAGTTATGTACCTTCTATTGGGTAGTTTTAAAGATTTCAGTTTATTTTATAAATCAACTAGAATGGGAAAAATATAATGCACACAAAGTTGTCTCCCCAAGTTAGTAAGAGTAACGTGTGTTGGGAATTTTTGCTAGCAATTGCAGGTGTCTCAATGAGTGAATTAAAAAAAGTCCATTTAACTGATGTGGTCTATTTCCTGTCTAAAACAGAGGGATTTATCTTGCTTTTGTCCTAGAACAAGTTCGTGAACCTTGAGGTCTGAGCTGATTTTTTTTGCAATGATACAATTTTTCCTTAAATATAAAAATTGAAATTTGCTGAAAAGCTAAATCCCAGCATAACTCAGATGTGTTGGAATTCATTAGTATTGATAAAGCAGCCTTTTTGGTCATAAAAGTGGCATATAAGAGGTACTGTAAATCATACTATTATTTTCTGCCTAGCAGATTCTGTTAAATTTCAATTTATTGAATAACTTATTTTTAATTTCAAAACAGGAAAGCTTTTGCCAGGGGAAAGTGTTTTCTACCCCTTCCACCCCCCTCCAAACATTCAAAGTATATTCTTTATAATGAGACCTCTGGTGGAGAAAAAACAGTGAAAGCATTTGGGAGAGTATGTGAAGGTCCAGCAGCTAGGTACGATTGAATTAAGAAATAACCAGGAAAATAAAGGTAAATAGATCAAAAGCAAAGTGAAATTTGGAAGTCAGATTTATTCATGAAACATTTTCATCTTTTTTGTCTTCAATTTAATGAGGACTCTATGGCTAAGGCACTTGACTGCTAACCAGAAGGCTGGTGGTTCAAACCCACCAGCCACTCCTCGGAAGGAAGATGGGGCAATCTACTTCCGTATAGTGATACTGCCTCAGAAACCCAAGGAGGGGTCGCTATGAGTCCGGTCCGACTTGACAGCACATAACAGCAACAGCACTATTTTTTAACTTGTCTTTGTCCCTTGTACTCCCTTTTGAAACTACTGGTCTAGGGCTGTTTTCTTCCATAATACAGATGAAGCTGGTTGGGCTCTGGATCCCTTGCTAGCATTACTGTCACAAATAAACACCAGTAATTATCACATAATAAATCTGAATTGTTTCAGGATGCTGCTGATTTTGCCTAAGCAAAAATATGTAGTCTATTTTAGAAGTTGAAATCTTGTCAACTAAATCTTCTATTGTACATGATCACCCACAGGCAATTTTGAATTTACTTCTCTAGTGATGAATAAACATTTCAGTTATTTAATACCCCAACTTGGGGGTGAATTATAAAAGAGTTTTCCTTGGGTCGAAGGATTTCTTTCCTGCTGATTAGTTTTGTGAAACTTTTCATATCAATAGGCAAGTTGTTATACCTGTTTCAGGGCTTGGGGCTTTTTTTTTTTTTTTTTTTTTAATGTATATTTAAAATTGTGATATCTAAGGGTGAAATGTTCAGTAAAGAAAAGGAGCCACTTTAAGAAAGGGGCATTGTTTGCTTTTCATATTTACATACTATTTGCTACCTCCTCCTTTCCTGCATTCCAAAATTTGCTTATTGGCAGATATGCCTGCATACGGGAGTCTCAAATCAGAATTATTTGCCATCCTAAAGTAATAGGGCCATTTCCTCCTGTTGCGGGATGAACAGATTAAATACATATCTGTCCAGTTGGGAAATAATTTCATCTGCCTTTTTCCATCATCAAAAATTAAATTGAAGTTGCTAGTACAGTAGATCTGCTGTAATAGAAAATATAATACTTTATTGCCAGAAAAGGATAGGTTATAAGGAGTAGCAAGACATCAGAAGAAGGTGTTATAAAGCAAATAATATGCTAATTAAAAGAATATCAAATTGTTGCTTGACAATGCATCTGGAAGTTTGAGGTAGGAAGAAATGACTAGGGTAGACAGAGTTCCATTTTGTTTTCAACTTAAGGGTTGACAAAGTAGCTCTGGTCTGTTTTCAGATAGGTAATAAAGACAAGTTTTTCTGTGGATGTTGGCTGTATGCCTGTTGCCTGCCTAAGGACTTTCACTTTTTTGATTAAATCTTCCAGCTGCTCTTTGAAGTGGATAATTATCACAGTTTTGTAGATGACTAAATCAAGATAAGGAGATCTGGTGATGTAAAGCCTAAGGCATTTGATTGCTAACCAGAAGGCTGGTGGTTCAAACCCACCAGCCACTCGGAAGGAAGACCTGGGCAATCTACTTCCGTAGAGATACTGCCTCAGAAACCCAAGGAGGGGTTGCTATGAGTTGGATCCGAGTTGAGGGCAGTGAGTTTGGTTTTTTGGTAAATCAAGATATAAGTTACTTTGCCCAAAAGTCACAACTCTTAGATTACTGGCTAAGGGAGAATAAGACCCCTGCCAAGGGGCAGGGCAAGTTCTTTATGTTGAAGGAAACGGGGGTCAAAGTTTGGGGTTCTGTGCCCAGGAACTTCCAGAACTAGACTTTCAGCAGCCACAGGTAGGTGGGTTAGCCCTTTTTGAACTGTTTTTCCTGACTTCCCTCTCATCACACCTTTAAAATGACTAAGTGTGTTATTTTTAGGTTATGTAGTTTGGTGTGTAGACCCTGTCAACCCAAACATCTTTCTACTTTATGTGGTGCTAAAATTGTGTATGACCAAACAGGTACAACAGCAGATTTAAAAAAAAAAAAAAAAGGCTTCATATGCAAATGATTGATTTTAAGCTTAGTAACATAATGACTGACCACAGAAACGTTTCCTTTGAATAAATATGTAGAAGTTGTTGACACAAAAGGAAAATCTTTGGAATGAAGAATTACTGCCTTAGAAAACAGTGTCACAGGTGAATTTAACACAGCAGACTTCTTAAAGGAGTGTTGTCTTAGTGAGTATTTAAAAAAAAAAAAAATTGCCAGGTAATGTATTGATCCTTGAGTATGTTTTGTTTTTCTCAAGTGATTTTGAGTACTTTATGTTCTCTTTCAAAGTGTTCTGCCACTTTGATTTGGAATGGTTCTATTCATTCTTTTTACATGAATGGGGCCTGTCAGGTCATAGGTAAGTGCTGGGAACACAGCAGACATTCAATAAATACTTAATGAATGAAGGAATTTGCACCTATGATGTTAGTAAAGGATACTTGATTACAAAAGAAAGTTTAAAGGAATTCCTTTATGACATTGTTTGAAGCCAGGACTAACACCTCATAAAGTCGGTGCCTTGAGCATCTGTTTCATATAGTTAACTGATGGAAGACCTAATCTGACTTGAAGTTTACAACGGCAAAGTCAAAGTGGAGATCTGTTGTTGAAAAAGCAAAAAACTGCTGCCTCAGGAAAACTGATGGGCCTGTTCCACAGGCTAAGATATAATCAACCCCATGTGTTTATACTAGAAATAGCTCCTCAGTCTCTTCAGGCATATTCTGAAGTTAAGGAAAAAAATAATGCCAGTTATATCCAAGTGGTCGTGGATGCGGATGGTTGTCTCAGGCTATGAAACTTTTTTTTTTTTTTTTTGCATATTTATGTACTGCTGCATTCCTTTATTCATTCCTCTAAGTGACAGATGAGTAGAAACAGAAAGATGGGGTATTTCTTCATGCCTTGATTGTTTCTCTTTATTTTTTGGAGAGATTCCACAGACTATTTTTACTGAAACCAAAATGAAACAAAATCTTAAAGCAGACTATGCTATCTACAGCACAAAATGTGTTGACTTTACAAGTTTATTCAAACTAGTTTGAAAGGTAGATTTTAGCCCCCCATTTTGCTCCCTACTTTGAAAAACTCATTGTTTTCTCTGCTTTTAAAACCAATATTTGGTCATCTCTGATTTTGGATGTTCTTGCAAGGAATAAATTAATCTCTAATTTCTTTATCTACACTCTCTTAAAAGGCAGTTGGGTGCAGTGGTGTCCACAGTAACATTCACTGCCTTGTCTAACCACTCAGGCCCAGCGCTTGTCAGTCATTAAGATAGTGTGATAGATAAGGACAGCCTAGAAGCCCACAGTGTGGGGAGAGAGAGCAGTACAGGGTTTGTGAGAACTGGACAAGCCGGGGTACAGACTTGAAAAATTCCATGAAACATGGAATTTTCCAAAATTACACTGTAATTAAGAGTCTACTTGGGCACTGTGTAGTGACTTTAAGTGTTGGTTTGCTGGGGGCAGTCTGTTTATAGATGAGTTAACACCTGCTAGTTTTTAATGCCCCCTTTCGCTGTCAAAACTGTTACCATTTGAATGGTATGACCACCCTGTATTTAGCCCAACTGGATTTTTATATGTTTAGATTGTTAGTGGGCAACTGGATGTGTATATAGGTGTGTTACGTTTGATCTGAGGGCTGGTTTGGTAGCCTGAGTAGCTATGAAGTCAAGAATATTCCTTCATGTAGGATTCACTCCCAGGCAATGGTTAAGTGTGACACACCAAAAAACAACATGCCCCTTTGGTGGGCATGAATTCTATTTAGAATGCCTGTAAATTGTAAATTTTACTGGGGATCAATGGGAAAAAAAGATTGAGAGACTCAATTCTAAGGTTTTTATGGAAGATTTAAAGGAAAGTTGATTTTCTATAGAGAGGAAAACAAATCATCCATTTTGTAAATATTGTTAGGTGGTGGTAAGTCCGTTCTGAATCAAACTGACCCCATGTACAACAGAATGAAACACTGCCTGGTCCTGTGCCTCCTCACAATCTCAGTCGTTGCTATGTTTCATCCCATTGTTGCTGCCACTGTGTCAATCATCTCATTGAGGTTCTTCCTTTATTTCGCTGACCCTCTACCAAGCAGGATGTCCTTCTCCAGGAACGGGTCGCTTCTGACAACATGCCCACAGTGTGTGTGATGAAGGCTTGCCATCCTCGCTTCTGAGGAGCATTCTGGCTGTACTTCCTCTGAGACAAATTTTTGTTTGTTTCTCTGGAAGTCCATAGTATATTTGATATTCTTTGCCAACACCATATTTCAAAGGCAACAGTTCTTTTTTGGTCTTATTAACTGTCCAGCTTTCACATGCATATGAGGTGACTGAAAATACCATGGCCTAGGTTAGGTGTACTGGTGGCATAGTGCCTAAGGCATTTGTCTGTTAACTAGAAGGCTGGTGGTTTAAACTCACCAGCCACTCCCTGGAAGGAAGGTTGGGCAATCTACTTCTGTAGAGATACCGCTTCGGAAACCCAAGGAAAACCACTATGAGTTGGATCCAACTTGATGGCATAAGTTTGGGTTTTTTGTTTTGGGTAGGTGCACCCTAGGCCTCAGACTGACAGCTTTTTAACTCTTTAAAGAGGTCTTTTGCAGCAAAGAAGATTAAGGGCAGAAAAAAAAATTCACAAAGAGGACCTGTAAGGAATTTAGCTTGAAACCCAAAATGTAAATGTTGCATTATGGTTTCTGCCATTTGGATGAACTTGTATTAGGAAACCCTGCTCACATACACTACACAGTCACTGATGCCCCCCTTCCCCTGAAATAAACTATGAAATTTTTAGTCCTAGTTCATAAGGACTACAGTGTTACTATACATGTTAATATCAAAATCCCACTATTGAAATAATATATTCATAGCTTTTTCTTTACATAAGTTCCTGATGGTATTTGTAAATAAAAGTTACCAGGTATCAAGAAGTGGTTGGTATATGTGCCTATTCTCAAGAATGGTAATCAAATAAAATGCAGAAATTATCAAACAGTATCAATCACATGCAAGTAAAATTTTGCTGAAGATAATTAAAAAACGGTTGCAGCAGTATATTGACTGGGAACCTCTTGAAATTCACACCAGATTCTGAAAAGGATGTGGAACGAAGGATATTGCTGATGTCAGATGGATCATGGCTGAAAGCAAAGAATACCAGAAAGATGTTTACCTGTGCTTTATTAATTATACAAAGGCATTCAACTCTGTAGATCATAACAAATTATGGATAACATTGCAAAGAATGGGAATTCCAGAACACTTAATTGTGCTCATGAGGACTTGTACATAGACCAAGAGGAAGCTGTTCCAACAGAACAAGGGGCTACTGTGTGTTTTTACATCAGGAAAGGTTTATGTCAGGGTTGTATCCTTTCATCATACTAATTAAATCTGTATGCTGAGTAGATAATTTGAGAAGCTGAACTATATGAAGAACCCAGCATTAGGATTGGAGGAGACTCATTAACAACCTGTGACATGCAGATGACATGAGCTTGCTTGTGGACGTGAAGACTTGAACCATTTACTGATGAAAATCAAAGACTAAGCCCTTACTGATGAAGATCAAACACTACAGTCTTCAGTATGGATTATACCTCAGTGTAAAGAAAACAAATATCCTCACAACTGGACCAAAAAGCAACATCATGATAAATGGAGAAAAGACTGATGGTGGCAAGGGTTTCATTTTACTTGGATCCACAGTCAACACTTATGGAAGCAGCAGTGATAAAATCAAACAATGTATTGCATTGGGCATATCTGCTGCAAAAGACCTCTTTAAAGAGTTTAAGAGCAAAGATACCACTTTGAAGACTAAGGTGCACCTGACTCAAGCCATAGTATTTTTCAGTAGCCTTATATGCATGCAAAAACTGGGCAATGAATAAGGAAGACTGCAAAAGAACTGATGCATCTGAATTGTGGTAGTGGCAAGGAATATTCAATGTAGATTGATTGCTAAAAAATGAACAAATTGGCATTGGAGTGCAGCCAGAATGCTCCTCAGAAGCGATAATGGCCAGACTTCCTTTCACACATTTTGGTCATGATGTCAGAAGGGACCAGTCCCTGGAGAAGGATATGCTGTGATGATGGGCTTGAGGATGGCAACAATTGTAAGGCTGGCCCAGGACCCGGCAGGGTTTCGTCCCCTTGTACTTAATGTCACAATGAGTCAAAACCAACTTGGACAGCACCTAACAACAACTGTGACTCCAGTTCCAACATCCCGTTCCAGCTTTATGAGTTCACCTCTTTATTTACTCTCTTAGTGCATGGAACAGTTGATTAAAAATACAGATTCACTTAAATTCTTTGAAACAATCAAAACTTAAACTTTGTTTACTGAGGTGCTTTTACTAAGCACCTTTTAATAAGTTAATAAAAAATAGTGCCAACTGATAGAAAATTTAAGAGTACTTTTAAGCTTCTCAGTTAAAATCACACTGTTGTTAACTGCTGCTGAGTCAATTCTGACTCATGGCAACCCACGAAAACTTCTACAGGGCTTTCAAGGCTTTTGGAAATTGACCACCAGGCCTATCTCTTGAGGTGCCTCTGGGTGAGTGGGTTAAAGCTGCCAACGTTTTGGCTTAAAGTTTTTTGTGCCACCTAAGGAGCTCTGGTAGCATAGTGCCTAAGGCACTTGACTGCTAACCAGAAGGCTGGCGGTTCAAACCCACCAGGCACTCCTTGGAAGGAAGGTTGGGCATTCCTACTTCCGTAGTGATTCTGCCTTGGAAACCCAAGGAGGGGTCGCTATGAGTCGGGGCCGGCTCGATGGCAAATAACAACAACAACAACATAGAACTTCAGAAGAGGTAAGTTTAGTTTAGAATTAAACTTTAAGATACAATGAAGGAAAAAGTTTTCTCTTCAAAATGTTACGGATGGGAGCACCATGGAGGCCTTGCCTTAATTAATAGCTCATAATAGTCATATTAGTCTCTTTGATGACTAAGGTGTACCTAACTCAACCCATGGTATTTTTGGTTGCCTCATATGTGTGTCAAAATTGGACAGTGAATAAGGAAGAACGAAGAAGAGTTGATAGTTTTGAGTTGTGGTGTTGGTGAAGGATACTGAAAGTCCCATGGACTGCCAGAAGAATGAACAAATCTGTCCTGGAGGTGGTACAGCTGGAATGCTCCTTGGAAGTGAGAATGGCCAGACTTTCGTCTCTTACTTTGGTCATGTTGTCAGAAGGGACCATTTCCTGGAGAAGGATGTCATCCTTTGGTAAAGTGGAGGGTCAGTGAGAAAGGGGAAGACCCTCAACTAGATGGATTGACAGCAGCTGTGATGATGGGATCAAGTGTGGCAATGACAGTGAGGTGGCACAGGACCAGGCAGTGTTTTGTCCTATTGTACATGCCATTGAAACCAACTTGACAACACCTAATAATGACAACAATAGTTATATAAACAGATGCTTCAACTGTTTTAAAGATGCTCTTCCCCATCCCTAACACCACCCTGTTGTATTTATATTGTTAATTTACACTAAGACTAAAGCAATTGGCCAATTCCTGTCTAAATGTCAAACTATAGTAGTAAAATTTCAATCAGCTAACTGAAAAGTTCGCAAATCTAACCTGCCCAACTGTTCCACAGAAGGCCTGGCTATCTGCTTCTGTGAAGATTACAGCCAGAAAACCTTATGGAGCAGTTCTACTCTAACACATGAAGTCACTTTAATCAGGGTGGCCCCACATTAGCTAACAATTATGCCTGTGCTTGTGTGAGGCTGGCACAGGACTTGGTAATGTTTTGTTCAGTTATAAATTAGGCCACCATGAGTTGCAGCCAACTGTATTGCAACTATCAATTACACCTGTTAGGTTAGTCTCTTTGAAGACTAAGGTGTACCTAACTCTATAAAAAGGCAAGACTTTGAATTTCCCCTAATACCTATACTATAGAAGATCCTTTATTTCCAAATTCATATACCATTTTAATTCCTCACTGACAATATCGTGAGAAATTTGCTTCCCAGCCTCAAAAGACAGACACATCTGAATGGCACATAGTTTACGTAATACTTTCACAAGCATTAATTATCTCTTAAAACTAGGGAAAGATCTTCAAAGCCTAGTTAAGGGTAACGCTCACCCCCACCCCATTTCTAACCTCATTCCACCAACTCTCTTTGGCCCTTTCTGGTCTTAAGCACTTTTCTGGAGATCCAAGTTCCTTACTTTTCTTTGGAAGTACTAAAGCAAATGTTTGCTCGTTTTCCCCCACATTACCATGTCACCGTATCTTAGCATTGTCTTTAAAGGCCCTCGATGTTTACTGGGCCAAGTTTTAAAACCTGAGCAGATTCTGCTACTGTCCCCTTACCTACGAGAAAACTTGCCTACATATTGCCACATTGGTCACGTAGGCCTTAAATGCCACCAGACTCTTCGTAACAGAAGGGAGCACAACCAAAGCCACCTGTGGAACAGGAGTTTACACAGGCGGTGCCAGAGTCGTTGGCGTCTAGGTGGACGACGTTTGACGTTTAAGGAAATCTTAAAGCGGGCTGTTGTTGTTATTTGCGGTCGGGTGGGCCCCAACTCATAGCGACCCCTCCTTGGGTTCCGAGGCAGTATCACTACGGAAGTAGGATTGCCCAACCTTCCTTCCGAGGAGTGGTTGGTGGATTTGAACCGCCAGCCTTCTGGTTAGCAGTCAAGTGACTTAGGCACTATGCTACCAGAGCTCCTTAAAGCTGGCAGTACGGACAATTTACCTGCCAAATGTGGGCTTAACCCTGAGGCTAAGGGGTATCTGTAAATTCAATCCTTCCCTCTGCCGCTCAGTGTCCAAAAACAAAGGAGTGTTCTTTGAAAGAAAGTTACACTGCTTGCCACGCTCCTTAGTCAAGTCCTCCCACTGACCCACGGAGACAATCCTGTATTTTCTTGTCAGGACGAAGCAGTAAAGAAAGCAGAACCGGAAAAAAATAACCACAGCTCCTTTTGCGCAAGCGCAGGAGAGCCTCTCCTATTGGTCATCTCGGTTCGGAAGTGATGGTAAGGGAGGCAATAAAGCTCCCTATGCGCATGCGCTCTACTGCTCTTCCTTCTGGATTAGTAATTGCTGCGGCTTTGCAGACTCCTTGTATCTGCAGGCCGGGGCCTGGGATTTCAGTTCCACGCAGGTTTTCCCTTAACTTCTAAAATCTGTTTAAAGCTGTGATTCATTTATCCTCAACTACCTAATGTTTTGACTGTCTGACTTGTAGATTTCATGTTCTCAAAAATGTCGGCGCTATGGGGAGGGGCGGTATAAAAATACTTTGATAGATTCCCCGCGCTCTGCCCGGCTTCTGATGGCTTTATCCATTAAGAAATACGTAACAGTATTTTAGTCGCCGACAGTTCACAAGACTCTTTTAATAGTATTTCTTAAGTGTTTGCTTAAAAAAGAGGAAGGAAGGAAAAACTGAAGTTCAAGCTGCGCTGATTGAGTATGTGCGGTGAAATTAGTTTACTATACAAAAATTATAATAACTTATTTTATAGTCCAATGTTTTTGTCTTCATTTTTCTGGGCAGAAAGCCAAAATACTGGACTGTCTGGCTCAACGTAGGACATCTACCCTGTCCACTGACTAGGAACTTCAGAGCCATGGCAACACAGGTGTCAGGAGATGCCGAAGGGGAGCCGGCCGGCTCAACAGCCAATCGGAGCAAGCAAGTGCCTGAAACACCAAACTATGCTCTCAGATTTACTCTTGTGGGACATAGGGAAGCCGTCTCATCGGTTAAGTTTAGTCCTAATGGAGAATGGCTAGCAAGTTCTTCTGCTGATAAACTAATTAAAATTTGGAGAGTCTGTGATGGAAAATATGAGAAAACACTATATGGTCACAGTCTGGAAATATCAGACGTTGCGTGGTCATCAGATTCCAGTCGTCTAGTTTCTGCCTCAGATGATAAAACTCTAAAGATATGGGATGTGAGCTCTGGAAAATGTTTGAAAACACTAAAGGGTCACAGCAATTATGTCTTTTGCTGTAATTTCAACCCACCATCCAACCTCATTGTTTCAGGATCTTTTGATGAGAGTGTGAAAATATGGGAGGTGAAATCAGGAAAGTGCCTCAAGACTTTGTCTGCTCATTCTGACCCAGTTTCTGCTGTTCATTTTAATAGTGGTGGGTACTTGATAGTGTCAGGTAGCTACGATGGTCTCTGTAGAATCTGGGACGCTGCTTCAGGTCAGTGTTTAAAAACACTTGTTGATGATAATAACCCTCCTGTTTCTTTTGTACAATTTTCTCCAAATGGTAAATATATTCTCACTGCAACGTTGGACAATACTATTAAACTATGGGATTATAGCAGAGGCAGATGCCTGAAGACATACACTGGTCATAAGAATGAGAAATACTGCATATTTGCCAATTTTTCAGTTACTGGTGGAAAGTGGATTGTGTCTGGTTCAGAGGATAACCTGGTTTACATTTGGAACCTCCAGACTAAAGAGATTGTACAGAAATTGCAAGGTCATACTGATGTGGTGATCTCAGCAACTTGCCATCCTTCTGCAAACATCATTGCATCAGCAGCATTAGGAAATGACAGAACAATTAAACTATGGATGAGTAACTGCTAAACCCTTTTGATATCATGTAGTAGAGGCAAGTTGGTCAAGAACTTGAATATTTTTTAAAAAAAGATGGTTTCTCTGAATTTTGGCATGGTTTTGTATTTCTTTTAAAAATTGTCTTTCATTATAACGTTTTAAGAGACTTACCACCTAAATTTACAAAGCAAGGCAGTTGCAAAAGTAAGTCTAGAGCCTGGGGCTTCTGATGTCTGATTTTGAAGCCTGTTATTAATTAATCTCTTGTGGCTGTCCTGGGACTGCTTCCCATTTTATTCCTCTCAGTGAGTATTCTAGAGGATCAGTCTATTTGAGAAATATTTAGAAAAAAGATTGACAAGATAGGATCGCTGATTAAATGAGAGGAGCAAAGGAGTTTGGAATAACTCCAAGAATTCTGATTTGGGAGATCAGATGAATAAGGGCCTATGTGTGGAATGGTGGTGGAGGGTTGGAGATGCATGTAGGGCACACTTCAAGTAATATCCTACATGATAGGGCAGGGAACAGCACTTACGTGAAATCAAGTCTGCAAATTGTGAAAAATAAGTCATGGTTAGGTTTGTTCTGTGAGTATAAAAATTGTATATTTATATCAAGATAAAAACTAAAAATAGAAACGTAAGTGGCATCTTCCTGAAGACCTCTATATCCTCACATATCCTCTTGTTCTCCAGTATTAACTTACAGGAACATGTAAACCAAAAAAAAAAAAAAAAATCAAACTCACTGCTGTCAAGCAGATACGACTCATAGCAACCCTGCTTGGGTTTCCGAGGCAGTACCACCATAGAAGTAGATTGCCCAGTTTTCCTCCTGAGAAGTGGCTGGTGGGTTTGAACAGCCAGCCTAAAAACAACCCAAACAGCCTACTGCCATCAAGACGATTCCAAATCATAGCAACCTATTAGGACAGAGTAGAACTGTCCCGTCAGGTTTTCAAGGCTGTCAATCTTTATGGAAGCAGACTGCCTCATCTTTCTCTAGTAGAGCAGCTAGTGGGTTCAAACTATAGACCTCTTGGTTAGCAGCCAAATGCTTTACCCATTGTGCCACCAGATCGCCTTTATAGGTTTATAGGCAATATAAAGTAGAAAACTGTTTCTGTCCACTTGGCCTATGGAGACAGGATACATAAAAAAAAAACAAATTAAGAAAACAAAACAATTTAACTGCAAAAACAATTTAACTGAAATAAGAGCAAAACTACCTTCTTTTGTATTACATAAGCACCTTACAATAGTGCTCAGTAAATCTGATTTGCTTCGTAAGTATTGAGGAATATAAGATACTACAAATGACTGCTAACAGGCTGGTACATGAGGGCACTGGGAAAGGTGGAATTAGGACTGGTCTGAAATCCTGGCCAAGAAATTTATGTTTAACCCATAAAGAAAGAGTAGTCTATAAGTTACTGAAAAGGATAATGACAGGAGAAATGATTGAATTTTTGCTGCATGGTAACATTTGTGAACTTTTGTTTAATTAAATATTTTTTTATTACAGCAAATCTTTAAGATATATTACTTTTAAATGCCTCTTCAGAAGTTAAAAATAGTATTCTATAAAGACTTATTTTAAAAATTTACCCCTAATGTGCTAAAATATACACAAAACAATGCCTTTTTTTGTGTGTACATTTAGTTTCACTCCCCATTTACCATCCCCCACCCTAACCCAGTCTCCTCCCTTCTCTGCCCCTCCCCCCATGCCCCTCATAGTTATGCACTCCTGTGTGTCCTGCATTTCCTTCCTGCAAATGTTGCTCCTCTGGTGCCCCTGTGGTCTATCGCTCCAAGGGATGTATTACCATAGAGTACATGGGTGCGTCACCCTGGGTTGAGTGGTCTGCGTGTACATCTTGTTTACTATTGGACTGAGAGCCAGCCCCTGGGGGTGCATTTTATTCCAGGCCCAGAATGTATCCCAGGGCCATAGTATTGGGGTCTCTCCAGACTCCACTTGACCAGTAATTCTGGTCATTACTGAGTTTCTGGATTTTGTTCCATGTTTTTCCTCCCACTATATCCAGGATCTCCAGATTTGATCCTTTCCTGAGTGATTGGCATTGGCAGCTGGGCACCATTTAGTTCTTCTGGTCTTGAGAGCCATCGTGTCCTAGGGCTGATTGCTTCCAAATGGCCTTGTTTTTTTGTACTCTTCTTTGCTTCTGATGATAGGAGACCATTAGCTGCATCTTAGATGGCTGCTTGAAAGCTTTTAATACCCCAGTTGCTACAATGCCTTTTGATGATAATTTTGCAAGTGATAAAAATCATGTAACTTGCTATCTGTAAAGAAAGGTCAAATGAGTCTGTACTTTGCAGGCAGACATCATTAACGTTATCAGATAGATTATGAAGCTATTGGTAGAGTAGCACATCACATTTTACTATTTCGTTAAACTAAGTTCCCCAGCAGTGACCTGGGGAGAACTAGCATGTTGGCATGGCTATGAGGACTTGTCACCATTAATATTCGTGAAGCAGGTGAGAATAAGTGAATCATGTAAAACAGAAACCAGCATCCATACCTAAATATGAGACAGTAAGTCAAACTACAGATGAGATATATATCAGGTGCAAATGTTTATATTTCAATACTAATAAGAAAATACATTAGAGATTTTCACAATTAAGAAATTGAGTGTAAAAGCAGCAGGAAAAGGACAAGTTGGGAATTCTAAGCCATGGAGCAGAAAAGGTGCCCAAGCTTGCCCCAGACGCCATGATGCTGGGATTTCTAGTTCTCAGGGACTCATGGCCAGACCACTTCTTACTTTGCCAGGACTTACTCAGAAACTGCCCTCCTAACAGCCTCTGTCCTAATGGACAGCACACCCTACAATGACATGGAGTATGGTCTGGCTGCTTCCCAGAGCTCTGTGGAGCCTCAAGGCAGGTAGAGAGATTACCTCCAAGGTGTACCTGGGCAGTGTCATCAGCTGGCAGGCCTGATCTCTCCAGAAACGAGTACAGAGAAGAAAAAGCAAGCCCACTGTCATCACGTCCAACTCATGGCAACCTCATGGGTAACAGGGTGAAACTGCTGCATGGGATTTCTTTGGCTGTTATCTTTATCAGATTGCCAGGCCTTTCTTCCACAGTACCACTGGGTGGGTTTGAACTACCAACCTTTAGGTCAGTAGTCAAGTGCAGATGGTTTGCACTGTCAGAGAACTAGAGGACATTGTGTTCTTTGGGGAGAAATCACTTTGGTAATGAGATTTGACTTTCTCAAGAATCTGAAGTAATAGAAATAAATTATCTCATTTTCCATTCTTTCATTTTGTCCAAAAGGCTGAGAGACTGCATTTCACTTGATCAAAGACACAAAACATAAGACAAGTCCTTCTTTAAGAAAATTTATTTGTACCTCTAGAGCAGAAATAGTAAGTTTGTGCAAACAATACTTCCATAAAATGCATCCTCATACCATTCTCTTTTCAATACAGGCTTGTTGCTGCAACATTACTCCTGGATTTTCAAAATCTAGCCACTGTGGATACTTCTGCTACTCTGCTTTGTCCTTCATTGCTGCTGCTTCCTCTCTCAGACGAGCTTTCTTTTCTAAGTTCAGACTTGTTAAAGACTCGTGCCTCCTGGCAGCCTAAAAGGAAAAAAATTTAACAGGTGATTTATCTGTGCCAGTTTGGGGAGATGTCAGGATGTTGCATTGATAACAGCAGGTTAGCCAGGGCAGTATGGGCACATCGGCATCGGCTGCTTGGATGCTGGGCTCAGCAGTTCCCTTTGTGGTTTCTTCTTAATGGTTCATGCTAAGTGGCTAATCCTTTCAAGCACAAGAAATGCCCCCCTCTGCCTTCTCATCATTCCTGGCCCCTTTAAACTTCATAGTCTCTCTTTTTCCCTTATATCTTTTTTTTTTTTTT
>NW_006921701.1:7491394-7499655 GCF_000298275.1 Orycteropus afer afer | reverse complement strand
TATTTCTTGCTTCACATTACTTATGTCTGGGAAAATGAAACACTTTTTTTTTTTTTTTTTACTTTACAACAGCCCTCCTTCACCACACCAAAGTTAGGATCTACTATTCAAGCAGATCTCCCAGGTTTGTCCCTATTAGGCACTATTTTGTTTGTTTCCAATTACTTCTCATGTAGGAAATGGCCTCCTGTTCTCTGAGAATGTACAAGAGTCAATTCCGTGTTTCTTTTAGGTTCTTTATGGAAAACACATGGAGGAAGAGAAGGAAGCCACACTCACCTTCTTTCCCTCTATAACCATGTAAATGCATCCTGCCACCGTCATGGCGATCATTAGATAGCTTATCTTCACCCGCATCTTGTTCTTTGCAGCATCGAGCATCTCAAACCTAACACAATGGAATCATGAGAGAAAGTTACTAGCTTCTCTTTCCAAGGTAACCAGCAAGATACAAAGCTCTGTGTACCACAAGTCGGAAGTGAAGTAGGATCTCTAAATATAAAAAGTGGTGGGGCCTGGAGATTTTGCAGGACCTTGGCTTGGGAAGGATGGGGTATTAAATATTCCATATTAAATATAAAATATAGTAAGACAGCACAAATTTAAAGTAAGAAAAAGAGCAGGAAGAAGACGTGTAAAGATAGAAAGGGTAGCCAGGAACAAGGCCAAAAACAAACCAAAACAAAAGCAAGGCATATTAATCTGCACATGCTATGGTGGGCTCTGATTTTGACTCTAAGGTATCTAGCGGCCAATACTAAAAGGGAACCCTGGCTGGTACATAGTTTGTAACATTCTGAGAAAACCAGCACCGACTTCTGCCTGCGGTTATCAGGAAGATGATGTTGTATGACATAAGGATTGTGTGAAAAATAGAACAAATACTGCAATAACCTTAACAATTTTCAACACAAAGCCAAATCCGAAAGAAAACACACACGGGACAGGGTTCAACCCTTTGCTCTACATCTATATGTCCAGCTTTCTCCTCTCTATCTTGAACCAGGAGTAGTTTTTAGAATATCTAATACAGTAGAAAGGAGCTCTGGTGGCACAGTGCTGAAGCATTTGACTGCTAACCAGAAGGCTGGCAGTTCAAACCCATGAGCTGCTCCGTGGAAGGAAGATGGGGCAATCTACTTCCATAAGGATTTACTGCCTTGGAAACCCAATGGGGGTCGCTATGAGTCAGAACTGACTCGACAGCAGTGGGGTTTGTTTTTGGTACAGCAGAAAAATTCTTTAAGCAATTCTCCCTTGATATTTTTCTTGTAACTAATAATTTGTTAAAACTGAGTGACAGTGAACTTGAAATCATGCTCTTTGGGAAGTGCTTTGAGTGTTATTCTTCCTAACTGTCCACTGGCTACAGACCCGAGTGCCTTAAGAGAAAGTTGAGGGTTGGATTATCATTCTTGTGTGAAAGCTGAGAGGCCTAACCAAGAAGACCCTAAAGGGAAAGCTTTTCCACCTTGGTGATGCTGCAGGCTGAAAGGCCACTTCCCTAGGTCATGGTTCTATTACCTGGGTGTTTCAGGTAGATGCCTCAAGGCAGGGCATATGGAGTCTCAATAGGGCCCAGGCTAGAGAACTTCTGGCCTACTCCAAAATGATTACCTCTAGATAAAAGGACAGCAGTGTTTCATTTTCTTTGTATTTTCCAGATTTTAACACATGCTGCTTTTGAAACTGGGTGGGAAGGGGGTGGTGCAGAGGGAGGAGGACCTGTGACATTGTGGATGGGGATAGGAAGAGGACCCTGACAGCATATAAGAGCTGGGACCCAGTGAGACAGCAGTGTGGATAGAGCAGGCACTGAAGCTGGACCTGCAGGGTGGCAGGAACCAGGGATAACTAACTGATAAGGCACTGTTGTTGTTGTTACTTGCCAATGAGTCGGAGCCAACTCGTAGCAACCCCTCCTTGGGTTTTCGAGGCAGTATCACTACTGAAGTAGATTGCCCAACCTTCCTTCCGAGGAGTGGCTGGTGGGTTTGAACCTCCAGCCTTCTGGTTAGCAGTCAAGTGCCTTAGGCACTCTGCTACCAGAGCTCCCTGTAAGTCACTGGTTTGCTCAATTGGGAGCATCTGAGATCCTCCCCCAAACACAAACTAACTGCTCACATTGATAATATTTTATGTGAATTGCATTTCTAATTGAAGCACTGTGATCCTCATGAAAAGTGATATATTTTCCATTTGAGAGAACATTAAGAAAGTAAAATGCATTTACATGAAGTAATGAGGTCACTCTCCAGCCTTGCGGGAGCAATAAGAATGGGCAAGTTAAGCAGAACTGTTCAGAACTACTAGCAGGAGAACAAAGAGCTGCCATCAAGTGGATTCTGACTCATGGCGACCCCATGTGTTATAGGGTGGAACTGCTCCTTAGGGTTTTCTTGGGTGTAAATTTTTTTAGAAAACGAGATGGCTCCCTCCTTTGGATGATTTGTGTGTCTGAATGAATCAGGAAGTCTCCCCTTAGACTGTATCCTTTTGTATGTAATGATGGAGACGATGTGCCCTGTATGCATTACTGTGGATTTCTCTCCACCCTCACTGCCAATCAAATAATCACTCCTTTAAAACAGAGGGAATGATTTAGCAGTTTAAGTGTTGGCGTTGAAACATAGGCTTGGTGGCATCTTTCAGTTTCATCAGGATTAACTGTCTCCTCCTGGGAATATCATAACCAGTGGAGTCCTTATGCTACTACAGAAGAGCTATCTTCGTAGGAAATCCTAATCTTGGAAGCCGCATTTTCTGAGATTATTGAAAATGCAAAGCATTCCTTCTTAATGTGGCTTTACTATGAAAACTCAAACAAAAAAGCCAAACTCACTGTCGTCGAGTTGGATCCGACTTACAGCGACCCCTCCTTAGGTTTCCAAGGCGGTATCACTACAGAAGTAGATTGCCCAACCTTCCTTCTGAGGAGTCCCTGGTGGGTTTGAACTGTCAGCCTTCTGGTTAGCAGTCAAATGTCTTAGGCAATATGCCACCAGAGCTTCCACTGTAAAAACTAAGAACCTAAAATTCTGACCTTAGTTATACCTGGTTTTAGAATTTTTAATTGTTGTTGCTTGGTGCCACTGCATCAACGCCACCCCACAGTGACCCGTGTGACAGAGTAGAACTGAGCTACAGGGCTTCCTGCCCCAACCCTGGTTTTCCAAGTCCGATAGAATATAGATACAGGTCATGGAAGAAGGAAATGGGTGGTAAAGTTAAGTTTAAGAATTCTTTTCAGAAGTTGTATGCCCTTGGGCAGGAGGAGACTTACTGGTGGAGTGGGATGCACCTAGTTATACCTATCAGCAGAACTAAAAGAGCTTTGTACCACTTGCCCAAGCAGCACAGAGGCCAGGCCTAGAAGCCAAGAGCCAGAGAGGTGAGTCTGAGGGCACAGCAGATGGGAGACGGTCCTGATCAAAGAACTGTATCCTGAGTACATTCCTGAACCTGAATTGTAACTTGTAACCTAATAAAACCCATAATCATGGAAAAACAAAAACAAAAAAAGTTCTTTTCAGGATGTATCTTCTATAGGAAAATTGTACACTTTTGTTCCTCCTGAGGCTTACACTTTTTATGGACATATGAAGGAAGCACAGAGATGTACGTCAACACATGAACAAAGAATTAGGCTTTTTATTTTGCAGGGTAAAGGGGTCCCTGGGAGTCCTTGGGTGGTCCAAATGGTTAAGCACTAGACTACTAACCAAAAGTTTGGTGTTTCAAACCTGCCCAGAGATGCCTCGGAAAAAAGACCCAGTTTACTTCTGAAAGATCACTTGCTTGTAATGTTTATGGAAGCTGATCTCGGGCCTTTCTTCCATGGTGCTACCTCCAGTCTTTTGGTCAGTAGTCAAGTGCAAACCATTTGTGCCACCTAAGGACCTTTAAAAAAGATCAGTGAGATGTAAAAGCTGCCGATAATCCTAAGCACAGCACTCACGAGATAGTCTCGGGGATTTCATCTTCCTTTTTGAAGCGACCTGACCATATCAGGATCTTCTTCTCCCAATCCGTAGGTTTGTGTAATGGCACCCTGTGGCTGTAAGAGTCTATGAGAAAAACCACATAAGAAATCTTAATTTTTCTGAGATTATGACCCTCAAATTCAGCAACAGAAAAATGCTGTTTGTGCTGTTTAGCTATTCACTAAATGGAAATACCAAGAAACTTCAAGCTAACTAAGCTTTCTTTGAATAGAATTTCTTAGAATGTCTTCTTTCTTAAATGACAATCCAAAACCTCATGAAGATAGAGGTAATATAAAAGCATTATTTCCCAATAGAAGCCATAGTCAATCAAAGCTGAAAGAACACCATAAACAAAGATAGGAAGGCAAGATGAGCTCAGAAGGGAGCAGTGAAGAGTTTGGCTGGCTTTAGTAGAGTGAAAAAGATTATAAAAGACCCTGAATGCCAGATGAAGGAATGTGTACATAATTTGGGAACTATTGTACATTTTGAATTGAGGGAGAAGTTAATGTCTTAGAAGATTAATTTGCACAATGGAAGAAGGGATATGAAGCTTGGGGTAGAGTGGATAAGTCCAAATAGAAGGTAGTAAAATAAGGCTGAGGTGATATGGTCTGCCCCAGAGTTCCCACAATGGAAAGAAATGAAGAAGTCAATTGAGGATGACCAGAAGAATTTGGGGACTGATTAAGTGAAGAAGAAAGAATAATGGAGAATCTCAAACTTGGATGACTAGAATAATGGCTTCAATGTTGACCAAAAGAAGAAAGCTATGCACAGAATGAGTTAGGAAAGGAAAGAACCCAAGTATCATTTTAGGTTTGTTGAGCGTGAAGGGAATTTATGTCATCTGAATGGTTTATTTGGTTTCAACAGTAAGGGATGACAAAGGGAGAGTTGGTGAGAGTGATCAAGTAGAGCAGGAGGCCAAGGGCTGAGCCTCAGGGCATGACCAAAGAAAGGGGACCACAGGTGGAGGCAGCAGAGGAAAATGCAGTAGCCAAAGAGGCAGAATAAGCAAAGTACAGAACCACAGTGCTATAGATTGAACTGTGCCACCTCAAAAGAGAAGTTGAAGTCCTAACCTCTGTATCTGTGAATGTGATCTGTTTGTAAATAGGATCTTTGAAGATGCTCTCAGTTAGATTAACATGAACTCATAATGAAGTAGGGTCAGTCCTAATTCTATATGACTGGTGTCCTAGAAAAGAGGTGAAGATACACAGAGGAAGGATATCAGATAATGTTACAACTGCAAGTAAAAGAATTCCTGGAGCTACCAGAAGCTAGGAGAGAGACAGGGAACAGATTCTCCCTCAGAGCTTCAGAAGGAACCAACATGGCTGACACCCTGATCTTGGACTCCCAGACTCCAGAATGATGAAGTAATAAATTTCTGTTCTTATAAGCTACCTTATTTGTGGTATTTTGTTAGCAGCCCTGGGAAACTGATACATACAGAATATAAGAGAGTTTTTGAAAGATAGTGGAAGTCATTGAAGAAAAGGGGTAGAATAGATTAGAGAATCAGAACACTAGGGTTGAAGGAACCTTGGGGGTATTTCCATCCTCTGCCTTCATCTCTCTTGCAGACAGTTTATCGTCTCAATTGTGAGACTATCTCATGTTCATCCCACCTCCATACCTTTGCTTATGCTCCTCCTTTCACCTAATCAGAAGAGAACAGCAAAAGGAACAGAAAAGTCAGTAAGGATAAATACAGAGAGAACCAATGACAAGAAAAGAAGTTTAGAAGTGTAAAAATAGTGCCACTGTAGTTTTATCCCTTAGCCCATCGAGTGCTTGGCACAGTTCTCCCTATAGTTTTTTTTTTCAGTCTTTCCAGGCATTTTAAAGTAATATATACCCAGTAAAGAAAATTCAGAATATATGGATGTCAAAGAAGAAAAAATAAAAATAATCCTATTGTCAGAGATAACTATATTTTTATTTTGGTATGTTTCTTAAGTCTATCTCCACAAGCATGAATGCATTATGTATTTGTGTGTAATTTATGTATGTGTATCATGTTTGTGCTTACATGCAAGAAGAAATCTTATATCCTGCTTTGTTCATTAACATTTTCCATGCTAGTATATGGCTTTTTAAAGCACCATTTCCAATAGTTGCATAATATCCATCAAGGTGATCTAACATAATTAATCATTCCCTGATTATTTGACATTTACATTTATAGGTATGCATCACTTAACATACATGACAAATTCTGTGAAATAAGACATTGTGATTTGGATGTTGTGCAAACACCACTAAAACCTTGCAAGAGCCCACTTCTGTTCATTCTCATTGCCGGTGCTGCTGGTGCTGGAGCTGCTGGAGACAGGAGCTGAGGCAGCAGCAGAAGTGCAGCAAGAGGAAGTGAGCAAGGAGAAGAGTGTGCCCCGCCCCACCTACTGTTCAACCTGCCTGCCCACAAGACAAAGCCAGAGAGCCTGTGCTCAGAGCCATGTCTTCTGCCTCACCTGCCTGTATCCCACCCATGGTCCACAACAGTCTGGGATTGGGGTCTTTAAAACTATTACAGGAAAATAATAAACAAAAGGAAAGCTGCTTTCCCTTAAAAAGAAAAAAAAAAAGTATGAGACCACGGACATATATGTAGTTGGACATTATCCAAACAGACATTACATGACACATACTTGTATTTCTGATTTTCTCATTTTACATAAATAATGAATGTATCTTTAAACTCAGATTTTTTTCATATCTAGAATTATTTCTTAGGATAGATCTCCAAAATGCAATGCCAGGTCAAAGAGCATGAACATTTTTAACTTCTTAATAAGCACTCTTTGGAGGTGGTTCCTCTCTATTTGTAAGACCTGCCTGGTCCAAACGTGCTCCTATGAAGAAGCACTGGGGCAAACAGTACCTGGGACCCTACAGTTTCTACATTATGCCTCTTCTTCCCGTAGCAGTGACAGTCATAAAGTCAAGGGTAAGATTGGAGATAGCGAACATCAGTGTCCAAGCCAGAGCTTAGCCCTGGTTATATTTTACTCAAACATCAAATCTTGCTTTGATTCATTTTTGGAGACCCTTAAAAGATAATTTATAGGCCCCTGTTTACTTTGAGGCATCTATGTTTCTACAAAAACCAGTCCAACCCTTGAAGGAAGAGTGATGAAAATGACAAATGAGGAAAATGAAATCACTGCTACACATGAAAGCATAGGCAATAGTACCAATTTTGGGGCCTGACCTGAATGATAGGATATGATATGGGAGCCCCTACGACTATCTCTCTTTTGGGTGATTCCAGGATGTCCTATTCTTTGGAAGCTGTCTCATTCATAATTGGAAAAATAAATCAAGACTTACGAGATGGAGCTTTTGGACTTTCCTGTGGTTTGGTGCAAAATCCATTTATTCTCTTCAAATCAGTATTTCTGGTGAGCCTTAGAGATGAGGAAACATCTCTTTCACATAACCTAAAAAAACTTCCTAGAAAAGAGAATCAGAGAAAGAAAATATAATGTTTTCTCAAAATAAGAAATGCCTGCAGATTATGTTCTGCAGTGACACTGCCTTGGAAACCCAAGGACGGGTTGCTATGAGTCGAATCCGACTCAATGGCAGCAAGTTTGTTTTTTTTGTAGGTTATGTATTTCATGTATAAAAAGTAACTCATTTTAAAATAAATATACTATATATATAAAGTACTTACACTATATTTAAGGTGCTATACTTGATGCTCTGATGGCACAGGGCCTAAGGCATTCTGCTAACCAAAAGGTTGGTGGTTCAAATCCACCAACTGCTCTGTGAAAGGAAGATGGGGCAACTTACTTTACTTCTGTAAAGATTTACCTTCTTGGAAACCCAATAGGGGTTGCTATGAGTTCAAATCAACTCAATGGCAGTGTTTGATTATTATTATTTTATGCTTGATGCTATTTTAAAATATACAGTTTATTTAAAAAAAAAAAAAAAACCCACAAAACCAAACTCACTGCCATCGAGTATGATCCGACTCATAGTGACCCCTCCTTGGGTTTCCAAGGCGGTATCACTATGGAAGTAGATTGCCCAACCTTCCTTCCGAGGAGTGGCTGGTGGGTTTCAACCGCTAGCCTTCTGGTTAACAGTCAAATGCTTTAGGCACTATGCCACCAGAGCTCCCATTCAGCTGATTGTTGTTGTTGTTGTTGTTATGTGCCGTCGAGTCAGCCCCAACTCATAGCGACCCCTCCTTGGGTTTCCGAGGCAGTATCACTACGGAAGTAGGATTGCCCAACCTTCCTTCCGAGGAGT
>NW_006921701.1:7467324-7491029 GCF_000298275.1 Orycteropus afer afer | reverse complement strand
GACTCGATGGCAAATAACAACAACAACAACATGTGTAATTAAAAAAACCATACTCACAGAGTTCCTTTATAAATGTAAAATTTTCAACACATATAAAGTAGAGAGTAGCATTACAAACCCCATGTACTCATTACCCAGCTTCAACAATTGAATACACAACTGATACAGATTGAATTGTATGCCTCCAAAAAATACTACATGGAAGTGCTAACCTCTGGTACTTGGAAATGTTACCTTATTTGGATGTAGCATCTCTGAAGATGTTATCGGTTAACATGAGGTCATACTGGAATACCAGTTGCCTTTGAGTTGATTCCAGCTCACGGTGATCTTTTGTGTATCAGAGTAGAACTGTGCACCATAGGTTTTATTTTATTTTATTGCAGTGAAAATATACATAAGAAAATACATGCCATCTCAACAGTTTCTACAAATACAATTCAGTTAATACAGGTGACATTCTTGAAGTTGTACAACCATTCTCACAATCTTTTTCCAAATCATTCTACTACTATTAATAGAAACTCAATGCCATATAAGCAAAAACTCCTTCTTTCTACTCCTTCCACCCCTGGTAACTACTGGTAACTACTAATACTCATTGGTTTCTATATATTTGTTCTTTTCATATAGTGAGATCATACAATAGTTGTCCTTTTGTGTCTGACTTATTTCTCTCAGCATGATGTTTTCAAGGTTCATCCATGTTGGGGCATACATCAGGACTTCATTTCTCTTTATGTCTAAGCAGTATTCCATTGCATGTATATGCCACATTTTATTTTTCCATTCATCTGTTGGTGGACATTTTGCCATTGTGAAAAGTGCTGCAGTAAACACTGGTGTATAAATTTCTGCCTTTACTTCTGGGTATATCCACAGGGTTTTCAAGAGCTGAATTTTTGGAAGCAGACCACCAAGACTTTCTTCCAAGGGGTCTCTGAATCAGCTTGAACCTCAAACATTTTGGTTATTAGCAGCCAAGCACTTCAACCATTTGAACTACTCAAGGACTCCCCTACTGGAATGTTGTTGTTGTTGTTTGCCATCGAGTCGGCCCCGACTCCTAGCGACCCCTCCTTGGGTTTCCGAGGCAGTTATCACTACGGAAGTAGGATTGCCCAACCTTCCTTCCGAGGAGTGGCTGGTGGGTTTGAACCGCCAGCCTCCTGGTTAGCAGTCAAGTGCCTTAGGCACTATGCTACCAGAGGAGTAGGGGTGTCTTAATCCAGTATGAGTAGTGCCTCTATAAATGAAAAGAGACACAGAGAGAAGACAGCCCTATGAAGAAGAAGCAGAAATTGAAACTGCAGATCAAGGCTTTATAAAACTGAGTTGGGAAGTGATCCCTCCTCTGCTATTTTCTGGACAAGTCTGAAAAGTATTCATTCTAATTCTTCTTTAAATACTTGTTAGAAATCACCAAGAAGCCCTGGTGGTACAGTGGATAAGGGACAGGCTGCTAACTAAAAGGCTGATAGTTCAAACCCACTAGCCATTCCATAGGAGAAAGATTAGGCAATCTGCTGCCATAAAGATTTACAGCCTTGGAAATCCTACAGGGGCAGTTCTACTCTGTCCTATAGGGTCTTCATGATTCAGGATCAACTCAACAGTAGAATTTAAGGTAGAAGCAACCTTGGCCTGAGCTTTTCTTTGGAATGCAGTGTATGTGAGAAGTTTCAGTTAGGGTGGCCAAGGAAGTTCTCTTTGAGAATCCACTTTTGAAGAAAGTGAGGGAGCTAGCTATGTAGATATATGATTTAGAAATATTCCAAACAGAGGGACAGCAACTATAAAGATCCAAATATGTTCTAGGGACCACCAAGAGGAGGCCAGTGTGGTTGGAGTGGCATGAATAATGGGAAGAAAAGTAGGATCTGAGGTCAGAGAGGTACTTGGGGATAGAGGTGGGGGTACAAACTGAAAGGCATGAGGTTACCTAGATCAGAATATAGCTTCCAACTTTTTCTTATAATGTCAAATTGGCTGTCAATAATGTTACCTCCGTAAACTATGAACACCACTTAAAACATATACAAACATGATTTCACCATGTTGTTAGGTGCCATAAAAGTAATTTTTAAAAAATGGTATCACTAAAAAATCAGAAGTACTTGATTGATATCATCTTGGAGTTTCTTTTGCAATTACAACATAAAAGCATAAAATAATTTTTGGAATCATTAAGACCTTTTTCTGTCTCAAAGAGATAGAAAACATTCCACCAGACAACCAAGCCAGAAAATTTCCATCTTCTAGTGGATCACTATTAAAAACAAACAAACAAATCAAAAGAAAAACAGCCCTTTAACCTTCTGGCTGGCCTTGCAGCCTATCCCTGGCTGACCAGTTCCTCATCCCCAGGGCCCTAGCAGGAAATCAAATGAGGCTTCACAGCTGCCTCTAAAGCTTTGGCTGGCAACTGGCTGGTATCTTATAAATAGAGCTCAAACTTCAGTGTGCATCAGAATCTCCTGAAGAACCTGTTACAGCACAGATCATCAGACCCCATGTCCATAGTTTCTGATTCAGCAGGTATGGGTGGGGCTTGAGAATTTGTACTTTTAATAGTTTCCCACGAAGTGCTAGTACTGCTGGTCTGTTGTTGTTAGGTGCCATAGAGTCATCTCCGACTCATAGTGACCTAATGCACAACAGAACGAAACGCTGTGTGGCCCCATGCCTGCCTCTCAACCACTGTTATACCTGAGCCCACTGTTGCAGCCACTTTATCCATCCATCCTGTTGAGGGCCTTGTCCTTTTTTGCTGACCCTCCACTTTATCAAGCATGATATCCTTCTCCAGTGAATAGTTCCTTCTGATAACGTGACTGGAGTAGTTTCTTGCTTCCAAGGAGCATTCCAGATGCTCTTTTCCATATAGATGTATTAGTTCTTTTGGCACTCCATGGTACTTCAGTATTCTTTGCCAACACCACAACACAAAAGCATCAACTCTTCTTCGGTCTTCCTTATTCATTGCCAGCTCTCCAATGTGTAAGAGGTGATTGAAAATAACATGGGTTGGGTTAGGTGCACCTTAGTCTTCAAGGAGACATCTTTGTTCTTCAGCACCTGAAAGAGGTCTTTTGCAGCAGATGTGCCCAATGCAATATGTCATGTGATGTCTTGACTACCGCTTTCATTGGTGTTGATTGTAGAACCAAGGAATATGAAGTCCTTGACAACTTCAATCATTTCTCCATTTATCATGATGTTGCTTATAGGTCCAGTTGTGAGGATTTTTGTTTTCTTTATATTAAGGTGTAATCCATATTGCAGACTGTATTCTTTAATCTTCATCAGTAAGTGCTTCAAGTCTCTTCACTTCTGGCAAGCAAAGTTGTGTCATCTGCTTATCACAGGTTGTTGAGTCTTCCTCCAATCCTGATGTCATGTTCTTCCTCATATAATCCAGCTTCTCAGATTATTTGCTCAGCATACAGATTGAGTAAGTATGGTGAAAGGATACAACCCTGATGCACTCCCTTCCTGATTTTAAACCATGCAGTATCTCCTTGTTCTGAATGACAGCCTCCTGATCTATGTACAAGTTCCTCATGAGTACAATGAAGTATTCTGGAATTCCCATTCTTCTCAACCTTATCCATACTTTGTTATGATCCACATAATCAAATGCTTTTACATAGTCAATAAAACATAAGTAAACATCTTTCTGGTATTTTTTGCTTTCAGCCAAGATCCATCTGACAACAGCAATGATATCTCTTGTTCCACGTACTCTTCTGAATCCAGCTTGCATTTCTGGAAGTTCTCTGTCAATATACTGCTGCAACTGTTTCTGAATTATCTTCAGAAAGATTTTATTTGCATGTGCTATCAATCATATTGTTTGATAATTTCCACATTCTGTGGGATCACTTTCTTTGGAATGGGTACAGATATGGATCTATTCCAGTCAGTTGGCCATGTAGCTGTCTTCCATAGCTGAGTGAGTGCCTCCAGCACGGCATCCATTGGTTGAAACATCTCAATGGGTATTCCATCAATTCCTGGAGCCTTGCTCTTCGCCAATTCCTTCAGTGCAGCCTCAACTTCTTCCTTCAATACCATTGGTTCTTGTCCATATGCCGAAAATGGATAAACATCAACCAATTCTTTTTGGTACAGTGATTCTGTGTATTCCTGCCATCTTATTTTGCTGTTTCCTGCACCATTCAATATATTGCCCATGGAATCTTTCAATATTGCAACTCGAGGCCTTAATTTTTTCTTCAGTTCTTTCAGCTTGAGAAATGCCAAGTGTGTTCTTCCCTTTTGGTTTTCTAACTCCAGGTCTTTGCAAATTTAATAATAATAATAATAATAATAATAATAATAATAATAATGTGTTCCTATAAAGTTGGAGGCTATGCCACTGGCATTGCAAATGCCAGCAGGGTTATTACCCATGGTGGACAGGTTTCACTGGAGCTTCCAGACTAAGACAGACTCAGAAGAAGGAAGAGGCCATCCAATTCTCAAAGAATTGTCCAGCAAAAACCTTATGAATAGCAGTGAAACACTGTCTGATATATTATTGGAAACTGCTGGTCTAGGGACCTACAACTTGAGAACCAGTGCTTTAGAAGTACAAAGGAACTCTGATAGCATAGTGCCAAAGGCACTTGACTGCTAACCAGAAGGCTGATGATTCAAACCCACCAGCCACTCCTCAGAAGGAAGGTTGGGCAATCTACTTCTGTAGTGATACGGCCTCGAAAACCCAAGCAGGAGTCGCTATGAGTTGGATCTCACTCAACGGCGGCATATAACAACACAACAATAGAGGTACAAACTGCTGCCTGGAGAATGTATTGAGATGCGATGAAGCTGGTTCAAGCACTGGCTTCTTCTCCCAGTAGTTCCCTCTTGTGTAAAAAGCCTTTGCAACCAAATGGTGCAGAGAGGTGGGGATGTCTTTTTCTCAAAACTCTCAAGCCCATCCTGGAGACAATCATCAGAGACATGATCTAGGACATGACCGATCTCTAGGAAGCCAGTGATCAGTAAAGATAAATGAAAGTTCAACGAGTGCTGGAGAAGAAAGAGACCTTTAACCTCACCTTATTTAGAGTTTCTCGACCAGGTGCCAAGATTAGTTGTCAGGTATGTTGCATGCAAGTCGTTTGTTGCTACCTATGAAGTTTGGCCAATGATTTACTCAAAAAAGAAATCATGGCTTTTGTCAAAAGTCAAAAAGTGTACATCACAAAGAGCTTTAATGTATGTAAATGTGAAAATATCAACTATGATGTTGAGAGATCCTAGGATGAATGCAGACTGTGACAAACATATCTAACTGTATTACACATGAGTAACATAACCTCGGCTCATAACCTAATTACATTCAAGTGGGTGAAAAAAGAAGCTGACTTAACTAACTTTGGAAAACATTATTTTGATTAAAAATTGTAAGGCTAAAAACAAGAACTATAAATAAACACAGTACTCTAGTTGGCAAATTTGTTTCTTACAGAAGCAAGCATGTGTTAACAATTCTGAAGTATACAAAAAAAAAAAAAAAAAAAAAAAGCCAAACCCACTGCTGCCTACTGGATTCTGGCTCAATGCAACTTGACAGGACAGAGTAGAAATGCCCCCTAGGGTTTCCAAGTATGTAAATCCTTATGGAAGCAGACTGTCTCATCTATCTACTGCAAAGTGGCTGGTGGGTTCAAACCACCAACCTTTTCATTAGCAGCCAAGTGCTTCAACCACCACATCATCAAGGCACCTTACAAGTACACTAGCATGGAAAAAATGGTAGATAACGAAAGCCAGGTTTCTCACTATCAGAGAAAAAAATTCCGGAAGCAAGGATGGAAAGAAAGAACTCTGTGATGCTGGATTAGAGTCAGAGATGTCACTATGAAACGACTATAAAGAAGAAATTAAAATATATATATATATATATATATAAAGTAATTGGATGAATGAATGATTAAATAGGGAGAAAGACAAATCTTACAGAAAAATTTCAGCTATTATATGTAATGCTCTCTCTGCTGGATTTCTTTCCCCTTGAGTGTGGGCTGGACTTAGTGACTTTCTTCCAAAGAACAGATGATGAAAACGGAAAAACGGTAACTTTCCAGGAAGAGAAGGACAGCAGACATTATCTTACTCAAGTGGCCAAGGTTATCATGTATGCTGTAATAATATGATGAGAAGGGCACTTTATTTTTGCACTATTCTTCCCGAAAATCCATAACCCTAATCATGAAAAACATCAAACAAACCCAAACTAAGGGGCATTCTACAAAATACCTGATTAGCATTCTTCAAAACTGTCAAGGTCATAAATATCAGACTATGAAACTGTCACAGAGGAGAGGGAAATAAGGAGACATGACAAGTAAATGCAGTGTGATGTCTGGGACTGGATCTCTGAATCGAAAATGGACACCAGTGAAATAATGATGAAATCCAAAGGGAGTCTGTATTTTAGCTAATAAAATTTGTTGCACCAAAGCTAATTTCTCAGTTTTGATAAAGGTACCATGATTATACAAGATGTTAACATTAGGGGAAACTGAGTGTAGGACGTGCAGGAACTCTACACTATCTTTGCAATTTTTCTATAAATTAAAATTACTCCTGAAATAAAAAAATGTACTAAAAGCACTTTTACAAAAATCGTCAGTACTTGGGTATTAATTATATTACTATTTTTTACCTTATAGAATTTTTTACAAGTTTTTGCATTTATTTGATATTTACTATGAACATAATTAAATTTGATGTTCTTTCTAAAATAATGTCACTCTCACTCATTTGCATTCCAATACGCTTCTAAAATGGCACAGGAAGAAAAAAAAGGATGTAGTACAATAGGAAATGTGCACAATTCAAGGAGGACCAAGGACATGCAGGTGAAGGTCATCTGACTAGTGTACCTACCTTAGTGAAAATGTGCTTAGAAAATTACACATGATGTCACATGCTAAGCCTTTGCTCAGGTTTGGTCAGTATCACCTGGGGTCTTGTGGGAAATGTATTCTCACTTCTCATCACAGACCTACAGAATCCTGATCTGTATTTTTGATGGGATATCCAGGTGTTTTATATGAGCATAAAGTCTGAGAAGCAAATAGGCACTCATATTCATTCAACAGCTGCTGTGTGTCAGACATATAGAGACCAACAATACCACATACTCTGGAGTCTAGAACAGTGCTATCCACTCAGCCTTAGCTGGGGCTTTCATAAGCCACGGCCACTGAGTGATTCCAGCTCAGTGACTCTATGAGATCTTTGCCTTAAGTGTTTCAACCACTATGCCACCAGAGCTCCTTGTTGTTGTTTGCCATCAAGTCGGCCCCGACTCATAGCGACCCCTCCTTGGGTTTCCGAGGCAGTATCACTACGGAAGTAGGATTGCCCAAACCCAGAGCTCCTTAGCAGTGCAAATTCTTAGGCCCCACCTCAAATGTCTAGACTCAGTTTCTGGGAATTGGGCCTAGAAATCTGTTTTAACAAGCCTTCTGAGTAATTCTTATGCATACAGAAGTTTAAGAATCACTGCTGTAAAAAAGTAGATTTCAAACTTTGCATAGACTTACCAGAGTACCTTACAAAACAAACAAAAAAACCCTAATGCACAGGCCTAAAACCAAAACCAAACCCACTGCCATTGATTCCGACTCATAGTGACCCTCACTGGGTTTCCAAGTTGGTAAATCTTTATGAAGTGGATTGCCCCATCTTCCTTCCATGGAGCAGCTGGTGGGTTTGAACCACCAACCTTCTGGTTAGCAGTCAAATGCCTAAGCCACTGCACCATCAATTAAATCCTAATTCTTGGGAGCAGAACTCCAGCACCAATATTTTTTGAAAGATCCCCAAGTGATTCAAACATGCTGCCAAGTTTGAAAATCCTTGCTCTTGAGCACAACCAACAGGAATCCCTGTAAACACAGGCTACATGAAAGGTCAGGACATACACCTATAAAGCTTAATACCTATTTCTCTGGCTGGGTTCCAAAATCCCTCTTTTCAATAGCTAATTTGCTGAAAAGAGCATTGTGGAGGAGGAATGTGAAATAAACTCTGCTTTATCTCCAAATTCTGCATGCCAATAATAGGTAATTCTTTATACTGGGAACTCAGAGTTCCTATGCTGTTTATTGAAAAATACCTAGCTTTCAGCAGAAGATGGATGGGCCAGTGTGTTCTGTAAAGATTTACAGCCTTGGAAACCCTATGAGGCAGTTCTACTCTGTTCTATTTAGTTGCCATGAGTCAAAATTGACTCTATGACAAGGGGTTTGGGTTTGTTCAGATTTTACAGAACATGCCACCTCTAATGTATTTCTTGGTACTTGAAGACATGTGGTATGAATTGTTTACCAAGTGCCTTACTCCTCATGCCCCATGGAATACAGAGACTTTATTTCACATCCTTCTTCCACATACCCTGGCTGCCCCTCCTGATAAACACCATCACTGTTTCATTATCTCACAACCAAAGACCAGAGCCCAGAGGGGATCCTACCACACTGACAAGAGCCTGTTTGCTCAGCTCCCTCATTCCCTTTTCTTACTGTTCCAGAAGTCTAGAGATTACCATGACCTCAGTTGGAAGAAGCAGCTTGTTTCTGGAGCAACAATGTTCCTTTCCCATGGAAAGATTCTTGAATCTAATTACTTCAGCAGTTCCCATGGTAGGCCACAAATGCCTATTTAATCCTTTTAGAACTGTAAAAGGATACAGCTAGTACTATGATTGCTGTAGTAGGAAAGGGCAAATATGAGGAAGGAACTCTGGAGAAGGTTGGTTTTGAGAATCAGGGTTGATTTAAAGTGTCAGGAGGAAGAAGCTAAATGTATGTATGTTATCCTGAGGACTGCAAAGTCTGTACACATACACTATTTAGTCAATACTGCATTTTCTAATTCTGATGAAATTATATGTCAAATGTTTGCAATAGCTCAGTAGACCAAGTAGAAAGAATGATTAAGTTACCAAAGTATGGAGTTCCCATACCCATCCAGAGCTCAATTAGGCCTCTGGATGGACTCCAACTCTGCTTAGCAGCCAAGAGTCTTAACCATTTACTCCACCTAGGTTTTCCCATCTTACAGAGAAACACTGGTGGCGTAGTGCTTAAGGCTTCTGGCTGCTAACCAAAAGGTCAGTGGTTCAATCCCACCAGCCACTCAACAGAAAGAAGAGGCAGTTTGCTTCTGTAAAGATTTACAGCCCTGAAAACAGTATGGGATAGTTCTACCATACCCTAAAGGGCCACTGAGTTGGAACTGACTCTATGGCAGTGGCTTGGGTTTTTAGGGGTAAAGCTAGGCTGCTGTGGTGCAGTGAATTACTTGGCATGGGTCTTCCAGCTATGGTCTTTGTGGCGCCCACCAAATGACTGGGTGGAACTATTTAAGTGTTGGTTTGTGACCTACTGAGGGGACTGGATAGCTTGTTAATTAAATAAGGTACATGGCACCCTTGTGGGGGTGGGACCATGGAAATAAGGTATATGAAACCCTAATGTGGGGATTGGTCAGTTTTGTCATTTCACTAGGCTTAAAATGAGCCCTCCCAGAGGTGGAAATGGTGGGCCTCACCACCATCAAGACAAAGAACTGAGGGTAGAGTGTGTCCTTGAAACTGAGATCCCTGCACTGAGATGACAGCAGAGAGACTGGAAGAGTGCAGCAGCAGAAGCAGCAGAACCTAGAGACTGGCATAAGACAGAGTGTCAGGCTTGCTGGCCCACAGAGCAAGAAATCTGAGTGCCTTTGGGCAGGAGGCTTGCTGGCAGAGTAGGGTGCACCTATCAGCAGAGTTAAAAGAGCTTTGCAACACTTGCCCATTCAGAGCAGAGGCCAGGCCAAGAGGCCAAGAGCCAAAGAGAAGCATGCCTGCAGCATGGCAAAGGAGAGAGTGTCCTGACCGAAGAACTGTATCCTGAGCGTGCTGAACGTGAATTGTAACCTGTTACTTCCCTAATAAACCCCAAATTGTATTGTCTGTGAGTTGTATGTGGCCACTGCAACTAGTTATCAAACCCAGCAGAGAAGCAGTGAGTGCCGTGGAAGGGATGGTTGGTGTCAGAATTGTTAAGAAGCTTTGGGTTGATGCTGTTGACCCTTCTCTCTCTCTCCTTAGTGAAGTTAGAGGAGGTCAGGAGATACTGCATCCACGCCCTATTCTTCCACTGCTTTAAAGGTGGGCGACAATAAATGCACCTGAAATATTAACTTGCTCTGAGCCTTTTCATGGTCAAATCTGAATGGCTTGAAATCTCCTGTCTGCAGCTATTGTGACAAGGGATGGATTTTTTTTTCTGGCTTCAAACTCTGATTTAGCTCTATTCTTGTATGTGACATTTAGTTCTGGGTATGCCCACCAGGCTCATAAGCCTACCTCTGTCATGTTCCCAAGGCTGTGCTGATGTTCTAAGACTCAAGAGATTGGTGATGACATTAGCCTACTCACTCAGGCCCTGGGTATTATGTTCTTGCTCCCTTCACCATGGGAGCTCTTTTTGTCTGCCATACCTCAAAAAAGCTTTGCCAAACAGGCAGAGCAGTTTTTTCGAGCAGGGAAATGACAGTAACAATGGTGTTTTTTTTTAAAATACATTTTATTGAAATATAATTTATGTACAGTGAAATACACAAAACTAAGTAACAATGGTGTTTTAAAGAAGATAAATCTGGATACAGCACAGGATAGGGGTGGGAGACAGAGGTGGGTGAGTTGAACAGGAACAGGAAGACATGAGTATGGAAACCTTTTTCTTTTTTTTCACTTTTATTATGGTAAAAACATATACAACAAGACGTTCACCAACATAACAAATTCCCCATTTACAGCTCAGTGACGTTGATGACATTTTTCATGTTGTGCCACCATTATTGCTTTTTCTAAAATACTCCACCACCATTATCACAGACTTAATGCTCTGCAAATGAAAGCTTCCCCCTTCCCGCTCCCTCCTACCCCTGGTAACCATTAATAATCTTTGGTATATATATATACACATACACACATATATAATTTTTTTTCCCTAACCTACATAGGTATTTAGCCTCCCCTCCCCTCCCATCCCTGGTAATGAGTTTACATAAGTTTCCTTCCACATGTAAACCTTTCCTTGACTTTTCACAATAGTGGACTAATACAATATTTGTCCTTCTGTGATTACTTATTTCACTCAGCATAATGTTCTCCAAGTTCAGCCATGTTATGCAGTGTTTTGCAGATTCTACATTGTTCTTTAGGGTTCCACGGTATTCCATAGTGTGTATGTACCACAGTTTGTTTATTCATTCCTCTGTTGATGGGCACTTAGGTTGTGGAAACCATTTTTAGGGGGCTGTCACATCACTGTAGGTGAAGTGGCTTGTGTAAAGGAACAAAGGTTAGCAGTGGCAACGAAGAGGACCGAACAGATATGCAAAATACTAGGAAGAAAAAATGGTCAAGACAGATTGACATTATGAGCTTTTGTGGGCTGGCTAGCACCCTAGTCAGCATTTAAAACATAGTTTCTATGGGAAAAAAAAAAAAATCAGAGTTCAAAAAACAGATTTATAAACAAACTTTTGGAACCTGGCCAGTTTTTATGTGTAGGTAGGGGAAGACTACATAGAAAAAAAGTCTTAAAATTGTATGTATCTGGTGGTCAAATTATAGTTAGTTGGGGTCACTCCTTGGTGATCTTTTTCCTCCCATCAACTTTCCAGCCCACTTTCAATAGTGGGTATTTGAAAACGTCTCTCTTAACCCCAGCTGTCGACCTGAATCAGCTCTGTGACAGGAACAGATCTCTATCTCCATCTGTTTTCCCATCCTTCCCTGCAGGCTCAGAACACGAGGCCTTCCTTCACTCTGAACTAATGAACCCTCTCATCCATGCTCCCTGCTACTGAGGGACACTGTACTAAACTTATCTCACAGTCTCTAATTTCTTCCTTTCTACTGCCTCTGTCCTGCCAAGCATCACATCTCCCTCATCTTCAAAACAAAAACAAAAACCTTTATCATTTTGTTAATTATAAAAGGCTTTTTCATTACAGAAAATCTGGAAGCTAGCAAAAAGAATGAAGTCTCTTTAAGAAATTACGCTGGGACAAATGGATTTCCACATGTAGAAGAATGAAGTTGGATCTCTACCTCAGGTCATATACAAAAGTTAATACAAAATGGATCAGAAGTCTAAATGTAAGAGCTAAAACAATAAAAAGGAGCCCTGGTGGTACTATGGTTAAAGTGCTCAGCTGTTAACTGAAAGGCGATCTACTCCCATAAAGATTACAGCTCAGAAAATCCTTTGGGACAGTTCTACTTTGTCCTATGAGTGAGAATTGACTTTATAGCACATACCACCACCACCACCACCACCATAAAATTCTTAGAAGATAATAAGGGTAAATCTTCAGGACTTTGTATTTGGAAATAGATCCTTAGACATGACACCAAAAGCATAAAAGGAAAAAAAAAAAAAAAACCGACTTGTACACCAATGTCACTGCAGCACTATTCACAACAGTGAAAAGGTAGCAACAACCTAACTGTATGAACAGATGAATGCATAAAATGTGGTACATGCATATAACGGAATACAAGTAGTTCCTGGGTTATGAACAAGATCCATTCCCAAGTAAATTTAAGTTACATTTGAAGGGAAGTTAGAACAAGTTCTAATGTTAATGTGAGAAAAGGCTCATTTTGGTTCAATCTTTTCAAAGTGAGAGCAAATTTACATAATATTAAAGTTAGGTGGATGTTCATAACCCTAGGACTTGCTGTACTACTCAACCAGTAGAAGAAATGAAGCCTTGATATATGGTACAATATATAGAGAGCTTGAAGACATTATGTTCAGTGAAATAATTTAATCACTAATGGATAACTACTATATGATCTCACTTATATAAGACAGGAAAAGGCAAATGCACAGAGACCAAAGTTTATTACTGGTTACCAGGGGTGGGAAGGAAGGAGACTGGGGGATTAACAATGATGGAAAAATCACATTGACTAAAGGTCATAGCAAATAACTATAATTGATGTCAATAAGTTGGACACCTGTAAAAAGTTGAAGTAGCAAAAGCTGTGTGATATATTTACAATGACAAAAAAAAAAAAATAAATAAGTAGCTGCTGAGACTGTTATGTACAACTAAAAACCTCACAAGATTTGGTTCTTTGGTTTGGAGGTTTAGGGTCTTGGTTTCACAGAACATCCCAGTTAACTGGCCTAGTAACATGTTTAGTGCTTCTGTTCTACCTCCTGGTTCGCTGTGTAATGCCTGAGGTCTTAAAAGCTTGCAAGCGGCCATCCAAGGCACAACAATTGGACTCTATTCACCTGGAACAACAGAGGAAGAAGGAGAGTCAGAAATAGGAGGAAGATATGGAATGTGGCTGATTGGTGCCATGAACAACTGCCTCCTTTTCCATGAGACTAGAAGAACTACACAGAGCCCAGCTACCATTACTGAACCTTTTTTAAAAATCAAAGACTCTATGGAAGGATCGTGATCAAAAGGGGTAAAATGTAGAACAGAATGCAAATTCTCATGGTCTCTAGAGTTTCTGGAGCCATGGAGGCTGAATGAATCCTTGAATTTATTGCCCTGAGAAAATCCTTGAAACATTAACTGAAAATATTCCATGAAGTCTTCTTAAAACCAAATGATAGTCTGTGGTGGCTTGTGTGTTTCTGTGATGCAGGAGGCCGTGTTACTGGTATTTCAAACACCAGCAAGGTCACTCATGGTCTCCCCACAGACTGGGAAGAAGGTTGGGCCATCCACTTCTGAAAAAAACTGGCCACTGATAACCTTATGAATAGCAGTGAAACACTGTCTGATACAGTGCTAGAAAATGAGTCCCTCAGGTTGGAAGGCACTTAAAATATGACTGACGAAGAGTTGCCTCCTCAAAGTATAGTTGACCTCAATGATATGGATGGAGTATGCTTTTGGCACCTTCATTTGCTGATGTGGCATGATTCAAAATGAGAAGAAACAGCTATAAATGTCCATTAATAATAAGAATGGGGAACGTACAAAGAATTAATCTAGGAAAACTGGAAATTATAAAAAATGAAATGGAATGCATAAAGATAAATATCTTAGCCATTAGTGAGCAGAAATGGGCTGGTACTGGCCATTTTGAATTTGATAATAATTATGGTCTACTATGCTGGGAATGATAAGTTGATGAGGAATGGTGTCTCATTCATCATCAAAAAGAGCATTTCAATATCCATCCTGAAGTGCAGCGCTGTCAGTGATAGAATAATATCCATACACCTACAAGGAAGACCAGTTACTATTATTCAAGTTTACTCACTAACCACTAAAGACAAAGATGGAGGAATTAAGGATTTTTGCCAATTCTGCAGTCTGAAGTTGACCAAATATGCAATCAAGATGTATTGATAATTACTGGTGATCAGAATGCAAAAGTTGAAAACAAAGAAGAAGCATAGGTAGCTGGAAAATATGGCCTTGGTGACAGAAATGACTCCAGAGACCACATGATAGAATCCTGCAAGACCAATGACTTACTTACTCATTGTAAATATCTTTTTCAACACATAAACAGCGACTATACATGTGGATCACACGAGATGGAATACACAGGAATCAAACTGACTACATTTGTGGGAAGAGATGATGGACAAGTTCAATACCATCAGTCAGAACAAGGCAAGGTTGATGGATTTATTTCTGGATTCTCAATTATGTTCCATTGGTCTACGTGTCTATCTTTGTACCAATACTAGGCTGTTTAGACTACTGTGGCAGTATAGTAGGTTTTGATATTAGGGAGTGTAAGATCTCCTACTTTGTTTTTCTCTTTAGGAGTTCTGGTATAGTACCTAAGGCATTTGACTACTAACCACAAGGCTGGCAGTTCAAACCCACCAGGTACTCCTTGGAAGGAAGATTGGGCAATCTACTTCCATGGTGATACCACCTTGGAAACCCAAGGAGGGGTTGCTGAGTCGGATCTGACTCAACTTCAGTGAGTTTGGTTTTTTTGGAGTTAAACATTATGCTCTTTTAAGAACTAGCTACACAGGATCAAATTGACAACAACAACTAGAAAGATTAGATAGGAAACTTAGGAAGCAGTAAGTTTATGTTAATTGGGGAGGAACATTTTAGAAAAAGAGGGTGAGAATGGTTGCATAACTTGAAGAATATACATGTAGAAATTGTTGAATTGGTATATGCTTTGCTGTGTATATTCTCAACAACAACAAATAAATTTTTAAAAAATGGGCAAAAGACTTTAATAGGCATTTCTTCAAAGAAGATACACAAAATGGCCAAGAACCACATTAAAAGATGATCAACATCATTAGCCATTCAGGAAATGTAAATCAAAACCACAGTGGGGCACTATTTCACATCCACTGGAATGGGTATTATAAAAACAAAAACAAAACTCAGAAAATAACAAATGTTGGTGAGGTTATGGAAATATCAGGACCCTTACCACTGTTGGTGGGAATGTAAAGTGGTGTACCCGCAGAGAAAAGCAGTTTGGCAGTTCTTCAAAAAGTTAAACATATGACCCAGCAATTCAACATCTTAGCACATACCCAAAGAAATTGAAAGCAGGGACTCAAAGAGCTACACCAATGTTCACTGCAGCATTATTCACAATAATTAAAAAGTGGAAACAATCCAAGTGTCCATCAACAGATGAATGAATAAATGAAATGTAGTATATAGTAAAACCTATAAAATCCAAAACCTGTGTAAGGTGGAAATCTATCAGAGAAGGAAAACTCAAGTATTTTCCAGTAATAGAGAGCAATAGGAAAGTTGGAAGACGGCACCTTGTTAAAGGTGGAAAACTTCAGAGACCAGAGAAAAACAAAGCAGTCCTGATGAATTCAGGCTTTCACAGGTTTCACCGTACATATAATGGAAAATTATCCACCCATAATGAGAAAGTTCTGATATAAGCTGGGACATGGATGAACCTTGAAAGCATCATGCTGAGTGAAATAAGTCAGACACAAATGGACAAATACTGTATGATTCTACTTATATGAAACATCTACAAAAGGCAAATGCATAGAGACAAAGGTTTTTAGTGGTTACCAGGAGCAAGAATGGAGTTTGCTTAATGGGCACAGTTTCTGTTTGAAGTGTTGAAAAGTTTTGGAAATGGATAGTGGTGGTGAGTGAACAACATAGGGGATGTAATTAATGTCACTGAACTGTAAAATATATGTGTTTTACCACAATAAATTTTTTTTTAAATATGAGGGAAAATCAAAATATCCATAATCATACCACCCAGTAACATTCGTATATCTCTTCAGATCTTTCCTATGCTTCTTCACAAACACAATCTTTTCACAATCAGATACATATTATATCTTGCTTATGTCACAAATACTTTTCCAACATAAAATTTACAATATGCTTTTGATAGCTGCATAATATTCAAATATGTGGATATAACATGAATTTAATAATTCCTTACAGCTATATTTGTTTTCATTTTTTACTATTAGAAATAATGTGTCGATGAACATTTTTCTACATAAATCTGATGGCATGCCTGATTATTTTCTTAGAATAAAATTCCAACAGAATGGGACTTAAAGGGTATAAGGGTTAAAGGGTATGAAATCTTTTAAGAAACTGCTTTTCATTAAAGCTGAAATGATTTACACTTGTAAATCTCCAAAACAAACAAACAAAAAACAAACCTGTTGGTGGTGAGATGATTCCGACTCATAGCCATCCTATAGGACAGAGCAGAACAGCCTCATAGGGTTTACAAGACTGTAATCTTTATGGAAGCAGACTTCATCTTTCTCCCTTAATTTCTGAGAATGTGTATCTAACTACAGCCTAATAGCACCAGGGGTCCTCTATCTTGAACAGAAAATTCACTTGTTTTCGAGAGGCTATAAATAAATACTAATCTCTTTCCTTTCACAGCTCAAATGATAGGATAAGTGCATGTATCTATTACTTTCACCTCACCAACCACACTTTGTTTGACTACAATGATTCCTCCCCATATCATTTTACTAAAATTGCTGACATTAGTAATCTCTCTCTAGTCACATGAATGTTTTTTAGATTCTTATCATTAGACCATTTGACCCTACTCTTCCCATCTCAGTGGCCATCTGACTCTACTGATCTCATCCTTCTACAAGGACCCAGTCCCTTCACATTATACCACCACATTCTCTCACTTCATCTCTGACCTCTACAATCCATTGACTTTAACGTGCCTTTTCCCACTCCTACACTAGTCCTCAAACTATTCCAGGCCTCCAAGGTTCAGGCCTTGCCCATATTCTGCACTACTCTCTGGTAGGGTTCATCCATTCTATTTGAATAACCAGCACAACATTGATGGCTCCCATTATTTATTTCCATGACTTTATCTCTCTTTTCTCATGTCCTCAGCTGAGATTCCATTACCATCTGTAACTCAGTAACACACCATTTTCCTTGCCAAACCAGGATCCCTTCCCAACTTCCTATTTCTACAATGGAGCAACAGTTCTTCAGTCCTCTATGCTCAAAAACTCTTTAAATTCTTCCTTATTCAAAAATGCTTCTTTGATGATGTCTCCTGCTTAAGACTTTCTGTCCAAACTCATCTCATTCAAACCCCTTAAAGGGCCACACCTTATCTCCTATTACCTGCCAACCCAAATCCAAGGCAATTCTTTCTCCTTACTGCCCTTTCTCCCTCACACCTTCCCCAGATTCATTACTGCTCTCACCTTTGCTCTTATCACTCTCCAGTCCCCTCCAATTGTTTCAGTGGAGCCTGCAGTAATAACCCTGACCTATATTTCTTTTCCTTTCTCTGAAGTCCTGAAGCCTGTCTTAGGAAGGGATCAGCAAGAAAAAACCCTGGTTTGTAGTTTGCTCATAACTCCCACCATGATAGATCAAGGTACTAACATAACATCACAAAACATGGAATTGGGAAGAGATGTGCACACAGCCAGGAGGAACCAGCTACAGGACACCACTGTAGTTGTATCTGTTCCATAATCTCAATCCAGGGTATACACAGGAATGTCGGTTCACTGCAATAAACTTTAGCCCTAGGAAGAGGGGTAACCAATTCATTTTAGAGCCTTTTCACAGCTTCAAACAGTGTATACTGCACAGGGCACACGTGATGTGCTCAATAAAAACCTGTTGGTACAACTTGGAGAGTGGTGATAAACAAAGCCAAAGGCTGGAATAATAAAAATGGGGCACAGTTTCATTTAGAGTTTGTTAGCAAGAACAAATTAAAAGAACAATGAGGGAGCAGAATGCAATAGGAATAAAATCAGAATGGGAGCCAGAATATTTTGTTGATGTCCCAACTTTGCACCTGTGTAACCCTGTGTAAGTCAATTCCCTTTTTATGCTTTAGTTTTTTCATCTGCCTGTCAAATGAGATGGCTAGACTATTTGATTTCTACACTATCTTTTCATTCTAATGCTCTAGAATGTAGATTAAACTGAAAAGGAGGCTGCCCATGAATATAAGTTTAAAGGGTCACGGGATCTCTCACATGTGAAGGGGTCTAAGATCCCCAAGTTAAAACTCTGACTAAACCAGCCACTCTGGGAAGCAACAGTGGGCAATCTACTTTCATAAAGATTTACCATCTCAGAAACCCAATGGGGGTCGCTATGAGTCACAAGTGACTCCACGGCAGTGGGTTTGGTTTGGTTTTATAGCTACAGCTACATCTACAAAATAATAAACGAACTTAAGCTCATAAAGCTTACATTATGTTTGCTGCATCTTGTTTGCTAAAGGAGTATAACAAAGACTTCCATCAGAAACAATGAAAAATAAAGGTCTATCCTTTAGAGGATTAAGCTTTCGTTGTTTGGAATTTCACTCACTGAGAGTTATCTTATTTGAAATAAAATTCTGGATAAATGAGGTATTACTAGATTATGTTTCTATTTGATCTACCATTTCTTTGGTTACCAAACCAAATCAAACCCACTGGCGTCAAGTCGTATCCAACTCATAGAGACCCCTCCTTGGATTTCTGAGGCAGTTATCACTAAGGAAGAAGATTGCCCAATCTTCCCTCCCTTGGTTACAGTTCCTCATTAAATCAGTCTTTCTACTCGATCAAACTATTTGCACATGAATATGTAATTCCACTTCACAAATAAACTTACATTTTGATTCTTCCATTTCAAGGGACTCATAACAAATACACATCCTGAACAAACAGCTTGAACAACACAAAGAGCACAAGTTTCAGCATTAGAAGACACTGACTCCTCTCCTGGCTTTAACACTTTTTGGCCAAGCGATCTTGGGCAAGTCATTTAACCATCTGACTTCATTTCCTTATTTGTAAAATGGGAGGGGATGATAAGAAGACTTACCTGAGAAGGCTGCTACCAGAAATCAATCAAATATCGTACGAGAAAGTACTTAGCTATGGGCAAAAGTGAGTGAAAGTGCAGATCATTTGGAGTTACTCAGAAACCATCAGACATTCAGAGGAGATAATCGGGGGAGTTGCTCATGGAATAACTTTGTGCGCTATTAAAAATGACTATCTAGAGGAACAGAAATTGTTCTTAAATCGCTCAAGAAAATTTTGTTTTGATTGAGTGCCCAACAGTGAAGTTCTGGAACATCAGAAGTCTGCAGAGTTTTTTTTTCCACAAAACAATGATTCTTTCACTTTGAAAAGCTTTACAAAAGGTAACAGGATATATACAGAAGATTTTTAGGTGAATTACTTCAGCAAAGCTGAATAAGTCAATAAAATAACAAGGGTATCAGAGTTTTTCTTTCTTTTTTTAAGGTAGAGTTTTTGTTTTAAAAAGAAGTAAATACTATTCTCCTAAGTACTATTCTCCAATTTGAGATATGTTTTCTAGTCCATTCTACACTGACACACAAGATAAGCCATGTAAAGGTTTTTTTCTCCTCTACATATCAAACTGGTTAAACTATCAAACATTCACTATATTTTTCTTACATTGTTTCATTTATATTTACAATGTATGTTTACATTATTTCAACAGCTAAGTTTAGGCTTTTCTTCCTTTAAACGTTGAATTAAACAAATTTTTAGTAATTGGGTACCATGGGAAAAAGATTATTACATCTTATTGTTGTTGTTATGTGCCGTCGAGTCGGACCGACTCATAGTGACTCCTCCTTGGGTTTCCGAGGCAGTAACACTACAAAAGTAGATTGCCCCATCTTCCTTCCGAGGAGTGGCTGGTGGGTTTGAACCACCAGCCTTCTGGTTAGCAGTCAAGTGCCTTAGGCACTATGCTACCAGAGCTCCTTATTACATCTTTTCAAAGCTAATAGGCGACCAAGAGTGGTATGTCCTGGTACTTAGAAAAGGGTCAAGAGGAAAACACTGATTTCTCAGTCCTTACCACTAGTTTAAGACTCTTTGGTTCCCCCCAAGAAGGCGAATTAAATTCTTAATCACCTGACTCCAAAATACCCATTACACAAATGTCTATTATGAAAACAAACTGCAAGTCTTGTATTTACATAACACATTCCTCCAATAAATTCAAACCACTTAATTGTAGCGCTGTTTAAAACCCTCCTTGGGTTTCTGAGGCAGCATCTTATCTCTACGCAAGTAGATTGTCCAATCTTCTTTCCGAGGAGTGGCTGATGATAGGTTTGAACCGCCAGCCTTCCGGTTAGCAGTCAAATGCCTTAGACCCTACGCCACCAGAACTCCCAGCAAAATTGGTAAGGAACTGGGAAGATGAAGAGCCAAGTACGAGGGCTTCTCCAGACCAGCCCACATGTCTGCTCAACAGCTATTCACTCAGCCTTTACTCTTTCCCATTACTGGCACCACGGGGGAACTGGAGCAACTCCCAGACCTGGGGATATCGCAGGATTCTCCCACCTCCAAAGGCCAGGCTGACACCCTGCCCTCCCCCAACCCTGCTGGCCTTACCCGCCGCCAGGCGCAAGCCGCGGAGGCTCCCCATGGCATCCTACTCCGCCGACCACCACCGTATTTTGAAAGGGAGGCAGCTGCAGCGGGCTTGCGGTCTATGTCGCGGAGCCCTGTGGTTAGCGAGAAGGAGGAGGTGCTGGGGGGCGGGGTGTGTGGGGCGGACAGGCGGAGCAAGTGAACCGGCCCAGTGGGACGTGAGTGACGCGCAGAACGTGCGGGCTGCGCGCTTCACCTGGCACGATCTCGCGCTATCCGGAGCTCGTCCTGCACCCGGTCATTGAAGAGAAGGACCGGCTTGTGGAATTTGCCGGTCCTGGGAGTTTGCAATTACCATTTTCTGCAATTGAGACACTGCCGCTTTAAAAAAGACGAAAACTAGTTCATTGCAGAACTTTTGTGAATTGTAAGCTCCCGAAATAACACTGTCTAGATATAACTCATTTCAGTAGTGTCCTTTTAGTATTTTAAATGAGTATACTCCCTTATCAAGAAACACAATTAGAATCACGGTGCACAGTGGCCTTCATCATTGCCAGGAATGCCCTTTCTCTTGACTTTTTCTAGTGGTCCCAAGAATAAAGCTTCTCATTTTTGGGATGGGATGTGGACACCTGAGTGGGATGGTTAAGAGAAACAACACTTCCACTCCAGGCCTCCTCCTCTAACAAACAGGTTCTTCTGTTTCCCTTTTTGTAAGAAGACAGGAGTGGAGTAAAGGATCCCTTGAAGTTCTGGCATTCTCTGATCCTTGAATCTAGGCCAGTTCCAGGAGGGCATGTTAAAGCGGTAGGGGTGTAGGAAAAGGGTAGCAGAGTTACAGGCCTCGATTGGGATAGGGACCAAAGAAGACAAACTTGTATTTAGCTTTATGGTCGATTTCCCTTCTGGCTATTTCTTGTCAGGCGGCGCCGCGGACACCTTTGCTCTGCGGTGATTGGCCCGCGGCTGGGGCCTTGCGCTTGTCCAATATGGCGGCGCCCAGTGGCGGTGTGAACTGTGAGGAGTTCGCGGAGTTCCAGGTGATGGGGTTTTCCTCATGTGACAGGCGGTGTCCCTTCTTTTCCCTGCAGACCTTGTTCCTGGCTCTAGTCTGGGAGGGAGTGCGGACTAGTTGTGGAGGAAGCGGGCAATTCACGGTTCCATTGGCGGTCATGGGGGGGCGCGGGCTTGCCTTTAGAAGAGCGAGGCTGCTCCGTCGGGGGTCATGGTTCTCCGGCGCCGCCCAGGTCTTGAGTAAATGCACCGGGAGACTGCACGCCGTTCTGCGGTAGTGTAGCTGAGTTCAGACCGAGTAGATAGGGATTATAACAAATAGTAGCATTCCCCTGAATTTTGTTCTCAGGCTCTGTTTTTTCAGCTTTTCTTAGTTTTTGTGGGAGAGAAAAAATGAAGGAGAGCTTATTTACTTGGTAAAACAAAAATCTTACTACATTTTGCTTTTGGTGGGACAGAACCACTTGGAGGGGCGTTCTGGTACTTGCTCTGGTGCTGCTGCCTTCCTGACATTGGAGAAATTTAAAATTTATGGAAAACACTAGAAGTTTAGGGCTAATTATTATTCTCTAAATGCAAGAATAAAGATCTGAATTTTTATCAAGTTGTATGGAAGTTATCGGTTCTACTACAGGCATAAATGTGGTATGGAGTTACAGAGTTAAATACAAAAATCATGGCTTCACGGTGCACTGCTTTTTAAAGATACTGAAAAATCATTTCACGTCTCACTGACATATCTGTAATAAATTTTGTGCTTTGAACCGTTTTACGGGTTGTGGCATTCTTGAAGATAATCTTGAAGACGGAATTATTTGACAAATAGCGTTGCTGAAAAAGTTTCTGTAGGGTCTCTCCACCATTACTTGCACCCTCTTTACTATTTTAGCTGCTCCTCAAACCAGATCAGCACAACAGCAGTCTACAAGAAATGTGATCAGAGTGCCTGACAAATACAAATACTTGTAAAAAAAAATTTAATAGGATAGAAAAGAAAACCTTGAACTTAAGGTTAGCTGGACCACGTGTGGTCTTGGTCGTGTCGCATTAGTTCTATAATGGAACTTGAGTTAATGAACTCAGACAGTGAAGCAATGGTAGCCTTATGGTCTATTATAAAGAACCCTGAGTAGAGAGTTAGGAGTTCTGGGTTCTAGTACTGCTGCTGCCCTTGAGCTAATCACTTAAACCTTTTAGGAATCAACTTTAGAATCTGTAAAATTAGATCGTGTTTGAACATTTAAAAATGTCTGTAATTATTTGAGTCCCTAAAACCAAATATTCAAGGGTCTCTTTTAGCTATTAAAGGCATCCATCAGTGGTTAAAGAATACATTGATTTTTCTTTTCAAAGGTCATAAAATGTAGGTGGGGCAAAATTGAAAATGTCTTACCTAACCATACCTCTCCATACACAGAGATAATGTAAATAAATAGATTATTAGTTAACCCTGGGGGAGATTTTTAGATAGTTTGTCTAGAAGTTTTCCAAATGTGTGGTTTATAATGGAGACTACCGTGGGCTAGAAATCAGAGGATCTGGTATTCCAGGGCTAGTCTTGGTACATCATTTAACCCCATTGCAAATGGATGTAAAAACATTTGCCCCTGCTGCATTAGTGTTGTTGTTGTTATGTGCCGTCAAGTCGGACCCGACTCATAGCGACCCCTCCTTGGGTTTCCGAGGTGGTATTACTATGGAAGTAGATTGCCCAATCTTCCTTCCGAGGAGTGGCTGGTGGGTTTGAACCACCAGCCTTCTGGTTAG
>NW_006921701.1:7464373-7466684 GCF_000298275.1 Orycteropus afer afer | reverse complement strand
GGGTTTGAACCGCCAGCCTTCTGGTTAGCAGTCAAGTGCCTTAGGCACTATGCTACCAGAGCTCCCACCTCTTTAGGTTGGTAGAGTGCAAATATTTATACACCTGGAGACCTTAAAGTATGGTAAATGTGAAAAGCACTACACTGAATACTGTGGAGGAAAAACAGGAAGTTATGTACTTTTTGTTTTAAAGATTAGATGCATTTTTTCTAGAATTTTATTATGAAAATATTTAAACATTGTAGGGAAGTTGAAAATTTGTACAATGAGCACCTGTTTCCACCACCTAGATTGTACAGTTAACAATTTGCTATATTTGTCACTTGCCCATCTACCCAACTTTAAATCCTTTTTTTTTTTTTTACGCATTTCTAAGTAAGTTGCAAGCATCAGTACGCTTTTCCCCTCAACATGTCAGCATGCATATCATTAATTGTTGTTGTTGTTGATGTTATGTGACGTCGAGTTGAACCCAACTCATAGTGACCCCTCCTTGGGTTTCCGAGGCGGTATTACTACAGAAGTAGATTGTCCAACCTTCCTTACAAGGATTGGCTGGTGGGTTAGCAGTCAAGTGCCTTAGGCACTACGCTACCAGAGCTCCTTAATTAGAGTTCAATATTTGTTTACTTTTTTGGGGGATGAAATTTGCATATACTGAGATGCACAGATCTTATGTGTGCCATGCAGTGCGTTTTGACACATACATACATCTGTAACACAAATCCCTGTCGAGATAGAAAATAATACTATCACCTCCAAAAGTACCCTCATGGCCCTTCCCAGTCAATCCTTGCCCCTGTCCTTCATCTCCCCCTAAAAACTACTGTTGATTTTTTTCAACATATTTGCATATTTTAAAGTTTAAGGATTTTGTAAGCTTAAAATTTCTGCAGTTCTTGTTTTCCCATCATAAAAATCAGACTTTACACTCCTGGGAAATTTCTTGTTTCTAAAATGAAGTAAATCTGAAAAAGAATGTTTAAAATTGAGTGCTATAATTCCATTGTAATGGTCATTCAGCAAGAATTGATACCTACTAGGTACCAGGCATTTTGGGAGACTCAGTAGACAGGGTATTAGACAAGAAACTTAATCTAAGTAGGGATATAAAGCATGTAGCATGTATATAAAATACTGAAGTAATTCAGAGAATTAAATCTAGAGATAGTAACTGAGTTAGGCTTTAGGTGAACAGGACCAGAATTCTAGACAGATGGAACAGTATATAGGCAGAAAATTATACATATTTTGGGAAAACGGCAAATAGTATTGCTACAATATAGGATTTGCACAGGGCACATTGGAATTACACAAAAGATTGGAACCATACTTTTTTGTGTGTGATGTGTGTGCAAATTTACAAAGCAGATTTGTTTTACATACAACAGTTCATGCACATTTGGCTTCACGGCCCTGATTACAATCCCCAAACATAAAAAGTTCTTCCATCTCCTCCCTGTGACTTTTCCTTCTTTGTGCCTTTCTTGTCTATGCATTCTGTCTGTCCAGCTTTCCCTCTAAGCAAGTGGTGGCCTTCTGATGTCTCATGGTTGATTGGTGTAGGGGTTGCATCTCCCTGTGGTAAGTATTCTGCTTGTAGGTCTTTCTGCTGTTTGAGAGCTCATCCACAGAAGCAAGTCCAGTTCCAGGCCTGAAGGATAATCCCAGGCTGTAGTCTCGGGGGTTCCACCGGCCTCTATCCTACCAGTAATTTTAGTCACTTTTGTGTTTTTGAATTTTGTTTCACATTTTCTTCCTACTCTATCCAAAATCTCCAATTTTGATCCCTTTTCGAGTAGTTGGCATTGGTAGCTGGGCACTATCTAGTTCCTCTGGTCTCAAGGTTGTGAAGGCTGAGGTCCCTGTGGACCATGATATCCTTGGACTTAACTGTTTCCAGATAACTGATTTTCTTCACTCTTCTTTGTTCTAGATTAGGAGAGACCAATAGCTGTATCTTAGATGGCTACTTGATAGCTTTTAAGACCCCAGTCACTCCTCACCAGAATTGAACCATATTGTGGAAGGCCTTAAATGCCAACTGTGAGGTTAGGGAGTTATTTTGGAGCAGAGGAGTTGAGATCAAAGATTCATCATTTCTGCCACTGTCTCTCTTCAGGCCTTTTTCCCCCCTTTAAATTTTATTTCTTGTTGTTGAGAAATATGCACTGGAAAGCATACCAATTCAACCATTTCTGCAATTTACTAACATTGATTACATTCTATAAGTTGTGGAACCATTATCACCCTCCTTTTCTGACTTGTTCCTCCCTCGTTAACATAAACTACTACCTGCTAAGGTTCCTAT
>NW_006921701.1:7461838-7463934 GCF_000298275.1 Orycteropus afer afer | reverse complement strand
TTCTCCCTCTTTATGCAGGATCTCCTACATCCCTTCCAAGTGGATGGCAGTGGTAGCTGGCCAAATAGATAGTTCTTAAAAGAGTATAATGCTCAAAGCAGACCTTTTTACTAGTTAAGCTAAACTATTGTTCAGTTTTAAGAAGACTTCAGGGGATATTTTTTTGGTTTAAGGTTTAGAGATTATCTCAGGGCAGTGTTTTCAGGAGTTCATCCACCCTCCATGTTTCTAGAAAGTCTAGAATCCATGAGAATTTGAAATTCTACATTTCCCCTCTTTTGATGGTGATTCTTCTGCCACTTCCAACATATACTTTAATTTTGCTGTCCAACCACATAGACTCACTTTTCCCTGAATACATCATGCTTATTGTTATTTCTGTGCATCTTTCACTTGTTGCCACTCTCTGGAATCCCTTCTTCCTGGTCTAAGCCCCAGTTCATATATTACATGGACACGATCACATGAGTATTCCTTCCCAGAATGTTTAAGTCCTGGTACTTCTGTAGGAATACTCATTCATACATACGTAATTGATTTTTAGTTATACAGTAATTAGGTACAGACTAACTAGATTATTTTCTGGCATTAATGATGATTCCTTTTGTACCATGCCCAGCTGTTCTCTGTTCCAGTTCCTGGGGATCCTGGGTGACAAAGGATTCTGGCAGTGGTGTGCCAGGCTATTTTTTGCTTGGGAGAAGTACAGTGTAAGCATTACTGTAAAAATATGTTTTGAGGAACCTGGTCTGTCTGAAAAGAGCACTATGTAAATTAGATCTCCTTCTGGGTATCTTCATGTAGAGGATGAGGAGAGGAAGGGTGAAGGAAGTTTCATATCGTTCTTGGACTCCATTGTATTATACTGTTTCCCATTCCCCTGTTGTTGTAGTTGTGTGCCGTTGAGTTGGACCCGACTCATAGCAACCCCTCCTTGGGTTTCCGAGACAGTATCACTATGGCAGTAGATTGCCCCATCTTTCTTCTAAGGAGTGGCTGGTGGGTTTGAACCACCAGCCTTTTGATTAGCAGTCAAGTGCCTTAGGCACTATGCTACCAGAGCTCCCATTCCCCTATATACCCCAAAACCCAAAAATCAAAAACAGACTCACTGCCATAGCGACCCCCACTGGGTTTCTGAGGCTGTACATCTTTATGGAAGTAGATTGCCCCATCTTCCTTCCTCGGAGTAGCTGGTGGGTTTGAGCTGCTGACTTTCTGGTTAGCAGCCCAATGCCTTATCCACTATGCCACCAGAGCACCTTTTATATACCCTAAAAGTTGCCCAAAGTAATATAAGGCATTTACCATAGGACTAACCTTAGGGATGTATAGTATAATTGTAAGGCCAGTAGAAAGTTTTTTCTACTACTCCCTATTACTAAATATGCTTTCAAAGATATGCCTTCAAATATGCCTTTCAGTCTCCCCGGAATTAGAGAGAAGACATAAAATGGAATTCAAGAAAAATGCCTGAATAATTCTAAAAAGGTCATGATACATCAGAATCTCTTCTTATTTTGAAGAGAATGAAAGGAGAAGGTGGAAGGAGTACAATATTGGAGAATTATCTTTAGCTGTGCTTTTACATTTAGAAGCTAGTTAGGGTTCTAGGACCTACGTAAGATACGGCTTTTGGAGAACACTGAACTGTGTTTATTTCTGTATTATCTCATGGACTTGTGTTACAGTGTGTTATCTGTGATATATGTGATGATGTATATTTATTCTGTGTATTTTCTTGGTGAACTTGTGAGAGGGTAAAAGAGTCTGCTTTGGGGCTAGGCATCAGGTAAGTAGTCAGTAATTCTTTATGTATGATGTGCGTGATTTATATATACCTTTGTTTACTCTCAGTGTGTGAGGGCTGCTCAAGCTTTTCTCTAGACCATCTTGGAGTTGCCTAAAGAGCTCTGGCACTTTTGACATTGTAAAGAAATATATGCCTGGTAAGGTGGTTTGTAGTTTGTTTCCTTCTCCTTTCCCAATTTTGAAAGATATCCCTTGCTACATCTTAAAACCTTCCCCTCCCCACCTCCTTTCTTTATATTTAGCCTTTCTAGTGACGCCTGCTAACCAGACGGCTGGCGGTTCAA
>NW_006921701.1:7452424-7461663 GCF_000298275.1 Orycteropus afer afer | reverse complement strand
GGGCAATCCTACTTCTGTAGTGATACTGCCTCAGAAACCCAAGGAGGGGTCGCTATGAGTTGGGTTTGACTCGACGGCATATAACAACAAGAAGTGTCTTTTCTGTGGCATTTATGAATAGTTCACAGTTCTCAGCAATCCCTGAACCAATATATTTGTTTAAAACGAAAACCAAAACTCACTGCCATTAAATTGATTCTGACTCATAGTGACCCCCTTTGGGTTTCCGAGGCAGTAAATCTTTATGGAAATTGATTGCCCAGTCTTCCTTCCGCGGAGTGCCTGGTGGGTTTGAACTGTTAACCTTCTGGTTAACAGTCAAATGCCTTAGGCACTGTACTAACAGAGCTCCTTATATATATATTAGTTTAGAGACTATCATATTTCCTGGAATTCAATGTTGTAGGTAGAACTTTCTGTGATGGTGAAAATATTCTGCATTTGCAATATCCGATATGGTACCCAGTAGCCACATGTGGCTGTTGAGTACTTAAAATATGGCTAGTACAACTGAAGGACTAAGTTAATTTCAATTTAAATAACCTCCTGTAGCTAGTGTTTACCATACTGAAAGTCTAATTCTAGATCATATACTGGTAATTCTTTAGTGCGCAACAAAACTGATATATTTGATAATTCACATTTGACAGTTCCCTTGGTAAGACTGTGAAATTGATTGATTCATTACCTACTTAATGCACATAAACTCCTATTGCTGTATAAGGAACTGAACTGTGTCCAAATTATTTCATTGAAGGGAAATTTAGTTGTAGTGATTACAGTATAGCAGTGTTCATTCAAAACTGATTAAAGTTCAGAGTAAATAAAAAGCCTAGGGAATATCTAGCTATATAATCTTTCACCTGGATTGCTGCATTAACCTTGTAGCTTTGATCTCCTCTTGTTTCTGTCCAACTCATTTTTTCCATACTTTAACCTGAGTAGTCATTTCAAAACACAAATGATCATGTAACCCCACCCTCACTTAAAGCACTCCATTGGTTCCTCACTGTTCTTAGGAAAAAAACCAAAATCTTATAACAGGATCTATAATGGTAAACCTCATGTTTTACAGTTTTCTCTTATTCTCTGTACTTAAGCTACTTGTCCTCATTGAAATTTTTCTATGGACTGCTGTGACATCATTCTTCCTCCTCTCCTTTTAGATACTTACATGCCTTTTTAACCATCAGCCCCCTGCACTTCCTAGTCTCTCTCATTGATTTCCTGTAATTCCATCAATTTAAATAATATCAGTTTGTTAATATAACTCCAGCCCTGACCAGTGGCAGACTGATACGTTCAACTTTGCTCAACTTTTCCACTCAGTTGTTGTTGTTGTTGTTGTTATGTGCCGTCGAGTCGGACCCGACTCATAGCAACCCCTCCTTGGGTTTCCGAGGCAGTATCACTACGGAAGTAGATTGCCCCATCTTCCTTCCAAGGAGTGGCTGGTGGGTTTGAACCGCCAGCCTTCTGGTTAGCAGTCAAGTGCCTTAGCCACTATGCTACCAGAGCTCCCTTCCACTCAGTTAGTGAATAGAAATCTCAAACTTACCAGGTCCCAAGCACTATGGAATATTTCAAACATAGACAAAAGGAGAGAAAGTAATACCATAAATTCCTGTGTACCATCCCCCCAGTTCCAACAATCTGTGGTAGGTCTCATTTCATTTATCCTGCCACTCTCCCTCCCCCAACAAAATTTCTTTAAAACTCATCCCAGACATTATATTTTTTCTTCTGTAAATATTTCAATCTCTAAAAGATTATAGTTATTAACACAATACCAATGTCACATCCAAACAATTCACAGTCATTCTTAATATCATCAAATATCCTTAAATCAGAGCGGAACTTTTGGTCTTTCTAGTTCTTTGAAATTTTTTCCTCTGGCAGACTCCCCACCCCCATCAAGGAATGGCACCACCATCCATTCAGTCGCTTACATTTCAAACCTAAGAGCCATCCCATTTTCTTTTCTTATCCTCTACCATTTCATCAGCAAATGCCATCATTTGTACCTTCAAAATATATCCTGAAGCTATCCACCAAACCAAAACAAACTCACTGCTGTCAAGTCAGATCCAACTCATAGCCACCCCTCCTTGGATTTCCGAGGCGATATCACTACGGAAGTAGATTGCCCAACCTTCCTTCCAAGGGGTGGCTGGTGGGTTTGAACTGTCAGCCTTCCGGTTAGCAGGCAAATGCCTTAGGCAGTATGCCACCAGCGCTCCCCGGGTATCCACAGCTCCCTAATTATTCTGCTACTGCTTTATCAAACCATCTTTATCTCTTGCTTAAACCACCATAGTAGTCTTCTAAATGGTCTCCTTGTTTCCGTTCTCCACCTCCTGTAGGCCATTATCCACCCAGCAGCCGAAGTCATCTTTTAAAACATTAATCATGTTATACCATTCTCTTGCCTAAAACCCTGTTGCCTTTAGAACAGAAGCCTTAAATCATTTCCATGGTCAATATGATCTGCTCTGATCTGCTCTACTCTTTTTTTAAAAAAATTTTTATTGTGATTTGGATGAAAGTTTACAGAACAAATTCATCTTCCATACAGCAGCTCATATATACTTTTATCTCATGACATTGACTATAATTTCCCACAGTGCAACAGTTCTTCTTCCACTTCCTTCTCATAGTTACCTCTTCCCTGTGTCCTTACCTCCCGTGCGCTCCTGCCACTCCCCAGCTGTCTCCCTATACATAGGCAGCCATTCTATTCTCCCATGATTGATCTCTCCAAAGAGTGTATCTACCTAATTAAATGTAAATGCCTGCCTTTTGTTTGGCTGGAAGCCACAGGGGTGAGTTCAGTTCCAGACCTGAAGGGCAGCTAGGGGCCATAGTCTCCGGGGTTCCATCAGGCTCTATCAGACCAGAAAACCTAGGGCCCCCCCCCTTTTTTTTTAATGATTTTGAGTTTTGTTCATATTTGTTCCACTCTATCCAGGATCTCCCACATAGATCCCCTTCTGAGTGGTTGACAGTGGTAGCCGGGCCCCATCTATTTCTTCTGGTTTCATAGTCATATAGGCTGAGGATCACATGATGTACCAGTCGCTTGGACTAATTGTTTTCACTCGTCTTTGATTTTCTTCATTCTTCTTTGCTGTGGATGAGGAGAGACCCATCACTGCATCTAGATGGTCTCTTGCAAGCTTTTGAGATTCCAGTCACTGTGCACCAAAGTAGGATGTGGAGCAGTGTTTTTGAGTAGTATGTTGTGCCAATTGAGCTTGATGTCCTCTGCAACCATGGTCCCAAGCCCACAGGTCCAACTACTTGGTCCCTTTGGGTAGGTGCTGTGGCCAAGAAGTGACTACAACCTTGACCCTTGCCAGCTCTACTATATACCTCGGAATTCTTACAGAACATACAAATATGCTTGTAGAAACATTGTCTGCCAACCTTATGCATGGTCATGGGCACACTCCCCCAGCATAGACATACCTAATAGTTCAGCCTGTCCACCAATCTATCCACCTTTATGATCTGATCTACTCTTGACATCACTTCATAGCACTTTCCTTATTATTCGTTCCAGACCTACCTGCTTGTCTTTGGTTCTTCAAGTACCCCAATGTTTGTTCTCAGATTTTTCACTTTTTCTCCCAGATGGTATTATAGTTTGCTCATTCTCATTACTCAGGTCTCAGCTCAAGTGTTAACATCCTCAGAGAGGCCTTTCTTGAGCACCCTACTAAAGTAGCCCTCTAGCCCCATCCAGTCACTCTTTATCCCCTTACCTTAGTTTATTTTCCCCTTTAGTACTTTTCATTATCTGCAATTATACTTGTTTATTGTCTACCTTCCCCTACATGAATTTTACCTTCATAAGAGCAAGGACCTTTTCAGTTTTATTCACTAGTGTAGCCTGGTGATGATAACCTTAAAAAACTAAAACCACTGTCATCAAGTCAATTCTGACTGAGCCACCCGACACCCGACAGGCCGAAGTAGAACTGCCCCATAGGGTTTTCAAAGCTGTAAATATTTTGGAAGCAGACTGAGTCATCTCTCTCCTGCTGAGCAGCTGATGGGTTTGAACTGCTGACCTTTTTGGTTAGCAACTGAATACTTCAACCACAGTGTCAGCAGAAGGCCTCTTAAACATGATAGGCATTAGTAAATATTTTTTGAATGAAGAGTGAGTTAATAAATGAGTGTGGTCTGTGATGCTCTAACTGCTGCTTATGCTTAAAGAAGATTGCCAAGGGCTTCCACAATTTGTTAGGAATTTACCACTGTAAAGCCTGAAAGGTCTCTTAACCAGAAGCCTTTAGTATGGAGATTGACACGTCCCCATGCTGAGCCCTAATACCTATAGTAAATATCCCATACCTCAGAGCCTTTTATCAGAAATCTGCATGGCTCCAAGAAGCCTCTTACCCACCTTTGAAGACTACGAGGGCTCTCACCCCGGGGTTTCGCAGAGAATATGCACATATCAAAGAGATCCACCCACCCGGCCCGAGAAATCTCTCACTCACCTTTGAAACCAGGGGAATTCCAACCTGCCCCAAATTCCCAAACCCCTATCATAAAAACCAAATTACTCCACCCTATGCTTCTCTATAAATATTTCTTAATGTAAGAGCACGGGGTCTTTTGTTCAACCCACTGCGAGGGTGAAAGCAAGGACCCTAACTTAAGTTAGCTAATAAACTTTCCTATTGCTTTTTGCATTGTCACATGTTAGCAATTTATTCACCCCAAACTACTCCTTCATAACCTGGGCACAACACGACTTACTGACATTATGTATTTTCCACTGTACATAGCACATTATTTAAAGGAGTAGGTGCCCAGTGAATATGTTGAGATTATTTCCTAATAATTCCAGTTTACAGAGAATGATATTATGAACAAATACAGGAAAAGAGGATATTATCATGAGTTTGGTTTTAGACCTGACATTTGCCTTTGTTTTAATGCTTTAGAAATATGGGGCTAGCCTTCCACAGGCTGTTTTACTTCTAGAATGGGGTCTAGAAAAGGCCATTAAATTTGCTAAGTAAAGATCAGCGGAATGATTTGAACAGATTTAGACTGGATGGACTAAATGGTATTGTAATTAGAAACTAAATGGTTATTATAATTGGAAACAATATTCATTAATGGAGAAGTAGTCAAATAAATTGTGATGTTGCCATAGAACAGAATATTTATGCAGCTGTTAAAAATGTCTTCACAGCATTTTAGTTGAATTGGTTTAGGTCGTTAATTAAAGTTTGGCCAGTGAAAAAAATAGAATAGATGTTAAAGGAGATAGAGGATCAGACAAGTTGCTTTTAGCATGCATAAATGTTGAATGTTAGCTTGTTGGATGTTTTCAATGATAAGTATGTTTCAGTATTATACACTTTCAGCTTTTTGATTTGTCAGTGACTTTTTCTTTTCAGTGTAAATTTAAGAAACAAAAGAGAAAAATATATTATTGGAAATCTTTTCCAGCGCTTATGTTAGCTGAAGACAGAAGATGGCTGATGCCCTGCCTTTCTCTAATGACAAATGTAAAGTGCTTTAATGAAAATGTGAGGAGAAGGGACATGCTGTGAGGTATACTCACCAGAGTCTTTCTTAAGCTCTTTCCCTGCCTTTGGTATTTATTTTTCTTTTGGTTGGTTTTTTAGGCATTGAAGGCTTTTTGAGAGGGTAATCCTTGGGAAGGGAGCTCTGGTAGCGTAGTGCCTAAAGCATTTGACTGCTAACCAGAAGGCTGGTGGTTCAAACCCACCAGCCACTCTTCGGAAGGAAGATTGGGCAGTCTGCTTCTGTAGGGATACCCCCTTGGAAATCTAAGGAGGGGTCGTTATGAATCAGATCCGACTCCATGGCTGTGAGTTTTTTTGTGAAAATCCTTGGGAAATGTGAGGTAGGATTACTAAGAAAAGGTAAAACTAATTACTACTTGATCTGTGAACAAGAGAGTCATGAAGAAGTTTGATTTCTTTTGTAGCAGCATGTCTTGCTTTACTTATATTTATTACAAAAATAACACACAATCATAGTAAAAAAAAAAATGTAAATAGCCTGAAAGAGTATAGATTAATTTTCTGCAAGTTAACCTCTGTCAGTTTCCTATATATCTACGTGGTGTAAACAGTTAATGCATTTAGCTATTAACCAAAAGGTTGGAGGTCCAAGTCTACCCAGAGGCACTTCAGAAGACAGGTCTGGCAATGAAAACCTTATGGAGCATGGTTCTATTATGACACACCTTGGGTCACCATGAATTGGAATTGACTCAGCTGGTTAGGATGACATAATTTTCTCTCTAGTACTGCATTTAGAGTGATCAGTAAAGAGGGAATAGAGCAAACAATTATGCTGGCTTATTTTGGAGAATTTGTGGTAATCCAGGTCAATATTGTTGTTGTTAGGTGCTATTGAGTCGGCTCTGACTAATAGCAACCTTTTATATACAGCAGAAAGAAACTCTGGCCGGTCCTGCGCCAGCCGCACAGTCCTTGCTGTACCTGAACCCATCATTGCAGCCACTGTGCCAGTCCATCTTGTTGAGAATCTTCCTATTTTTCTCTGAACCTTCACTCTACCAAGCATGATATCCATCCCCAGGGAATAGTCAAAAGAACCCTTTATTGGCTATATGCTGGATTGGAAAAGAACGTATAGTGTTTGCTAAGCACCATATCAGCCAACAGTATTTTAAAATGAGTATAATGGCCTTTGTCCTTAAGACTATCACAGTGGAGCTGGGGAGATAGAGTCCGTGCCCACTGTTTACTGTTATATAACCTACCTCCCATCCGTGTAAGAAAGATTTTCCTATGATTGTCACTATATTTTGCATTATTTTCCCATTCTAACTTAAATTGTAAAATATTCCAGAGTCCAGAGTTTTATTATTTTTGGTTTAAATGCTTAGTTTTTAACCACTTAATTTTTTATTTAGGTTATTATTCTTTCATTTTAAATGTGTATAGGAATTACTCAAGGTGATGAGGACGATTGATGACAGAATAGTACACGAATTAAACACTACGGTTCCAACAGCTTCCTTTGCAGGGAAAATTGATGCCAGCCAAACCTGTAAACAACTTTATGAGTCTGTAAGTGTCCTTTTGATCGTTCTTTTGTACCTCTTTTATGCCTTTCTTTGCAGGCAAAATAAGAAACTAATTGGTGGATAAAAGAATGACGTTTTATTTTCCCTTGCTCATACTTGAGAATGTGCATGAGTTTCAGTCTGATTTCTACAAACTAAAGTAATTGTGTGACCTGCATGAGTCTGTGAAGAGACAGTTCTCAAGAACAGGAGCCGTCATTTTTTTGTCCCGTCATCTGCAGTCTTTAAGAAAACTTTATGCACAAAAGAAGGAAGGGGAAGGAACAGTGAGACAAGAGCAAGGACTTTGAATGAATCGGTTCTGGGAAGCTAGACAGCTAATATGAGGAAGAATCAAACGCTTCACACCTGTATCTTTTTTCTTTCCTCACTTATCAAAAAGGAGAACAGAAGCAGTTAGGGGTTGGGAAAGAAGGAAGGCCACAAATAAATTACCCTTTTCTGAGGCTTTTGGCTTCTCAAGTACATATTTTTTTCATTGCCTCTGAAAGATTCCCTTAATCTCACTTTTTAAAGTATCATTAGGATATGTTCTTTTCAAAGGGAAGAGGGAATGATATTACAAGGAACAAGGTGACACTTTGTTTACATTTTAGCTGGAAGGAACCACTATTATTTATGTACCATTAATTGTTATGGCAAATACACGTTGTATTAGTGCTTTTATTTGCCTCTCTCCAAAATGTTTGGAGTATCATCAAAATTTGTCTGTGATCGTTGGAGTGTGTTTGAAACATGACTGTCACGTCTTGTGTATCAAGGCAACAGATAGATAAGAATTGTGTTAATTTGCTATATCACAAGTTACTAAAGAGTTGTTTTGTTAAATGTCCTTATTTTCAGACAGCACACACAGTTAATCAAGCCAATAATCTGTGCTTCATACATAACTTTTCTTATTAATACTTGTGAAGGACAACTATGTATATAATAACATAGGTAAATGTAACATTTTATATTTTATAAAGGTAAATATAGCATTCTTTGTTTTTCTTTATTGTAACTAAGAGCTTCTCTACATCACTAAGTTTACAATTTCTTTCACTTGGTAACATCTTGAGACTGAAAAAGATACAAAAGGACAAAATAAAGGAGAGGAAGAATAATGATAAGCAGCCAAGAAAGTGTGTGAGGGTAGGAGTAGTAGGGCATAGGAAAAGGTGAATGGAATGATGGGGAGAGAAAGGGATTTGGATAAAGGTGACAGATGAAGAGTCAAGCGGGGGGAGTGAAGGAAGAGTGGAGCAGGAAACCCTGGCAGCATGTTGAAGATGAAGACAACCCTTGCTCTTTCCATCTGAGATGTGCTTGACCTTTATCTGATTTTGAGTAGTTAGCTGGCTCAGCATGATCTCCTCATCCATAGATACAGTTTTAAAAGTTGTTTTAGAAATTATTAGATGTCTGTCATCTTACAATAAGCATTTTTGAAATGCTAAAATGTCATAAATTGATGCGATTTTTCCCTTTTTATTCCTTTGTTCTTTTAGTTGATGGCAGCTCATGCCAGTAGAGACAGAGTCATAAAAAATTGTATAGCTCAGACTGCAGCAGTGGTAAAAAACCTCCGAGAAGAGAGAGAAAAGAATTTGGATGATTTAACGTTATTAAAGCAACTTAGAAAAGAACAGACAAAGGTAAGTTGAACAGAATTTGTATTTCTGAGGCAAAGTTTTTCTACATTTAGCCTTCAAAATAAAGGTGGTTTTTAATATGAAAAATTTAGCATAAGGTAGGGTCGTTAAAAAGAAATGTCCAAGAGAGCAATGCTTTGTTTACAGTGGGTTTATTGTGTAACATAACTTCCATTCCTTTATTTGTTCCCAAACTGTTAAAGACAGGAGCAGTACAGATCAATACCATGTCAGAAATTCTGGGAAATTACATTTGTATCTACTTCTGAATGCTTCCCTTGAAAGGAAACATTTCTTAACATATTTTGAAACTATTTCCTTCTGGTTTCATTCTGTAGAAGTCGGCTGAAATGTGGTACAGCTTGTTTAACTTCAAGATATTACCTTCTTGGCAATGTACCAAATGTGAGTGACCAATATGGCAGCATTGAGGATGAGAAAGACATAGAGAGGTACATGGGAGATACAGACAACAAATATGAACCCTTTTGTACATA
>NW_006921701.1:7446058-7451039 GCF_000298275.1 Orycteropus afer afer | reverse complement strand
TGGCTGGTGGGTTTGAACTGCCAGCCTTCTGGTTAGCAGTCAAGTGCCTTAGGCACTATGCTACCAGAGCTCCTCCACAAAAGTATAGTACTATTTTAATTAAATGAATCTGATTAGTTGCACTAGACCTTCATTTTAATTCACTTCCCTATGGTGTAGACATTGTTATGGGTCTTTGGCTCTTTTTAGACACACCTTTCTTTCCACTTCTTTCCCCAATCTCCCCAATCCACTTTTAAGAAAACATCAAGTGCCTTTCAGGGATGTGTCAGAGGAAGCCTTGTCTTCCCAAAATCAGTTGAATGTGGATGGGATGTGGACTCAAAATACAGTTAATGCAGCAGAACTGTTTTCTATGTAGTCCTTACATAACATGACATGTCAAAAAACAGTTAACATGCATGGCAGATTTAATTAGGTGGAATGCACTGCTGCTTTCCTTTGAGTGGATTCTTAGGTAATTTTTTATTTTGATATAACTTCAAACTTACAGAAAAGTTACAGGAATTCTCATGTATTCTTTCTTATATTCACCTATTGTTTACATTTGCCCCACCTGCTTTTAATTCATTCATAGTCTTTCTCTCTTTTTCCACTTATACACATTTTTTTCCTGAACTGTTTTTGAGAGTATGTTGGACATATTTTACCCCTTTGCTCCTACATGCTTGGTTATTTCCTAAGACAGAGGCTTTTTCTTACATGACCATGTACAATTATCAAAACCATGTCTATATTTAAGGTGGCACAATTGGTGACATACAGATCCTTGCATGTCAGTTGACGGAAAATTCAATGTGGCATAGATTCCTGCTTTTTATACCGTGCAGTATGAAGTTAGCTCTTTGCTTAGTAGATACAGCCAAACATTAAAAAGCCTAAGTGAGTTGTTGGACCTCTGGGCTTGGGACAATAGTCTACAAGAATGTCCATATGTATTATAGAGCTAATGGGATAAAGTTATGATAACTTCTTGTGCACAGCCAACCACCCTGAGGGAGCAAGTTGTTGGGCCTGTGGGCTCAAGACTATAGTCTCAGTTGGCATAATATAAAACATTGTTCTACATCCTACTTTGGTTAGTAGTGACTGGGGTCTTAAAAGCTTGGAAGTGGTCATCTAAAATGCAACAGTTGGTTTTTCCCCATCAGGAGCAAAAAAGAATGAAGAAAACCAAAGATACATGTAAACAATTAGTCCAAGGGACTAGTGGACCATGCAAACTTCAGCCTATATGACCTTGCGATCAGAACTAGATGGTGCCCAGCTACTGCTGTCAGCTACTCAGAAAGGGATCAGTGTAGGAGATCGTGGATAGAGTGGGAGAACAATGTTGAACAAAAGTCACAATCATAAAAAAAGACCAAGCTTTGTAGTTTGATAGAGACTGGTGAAACCCTTGAGACTATGGCCCCTAGTCACTCTTCAGGCCTGGAATTAAACTCACTTATATGGCTTCCAGCCAAACAGTAGACAGATATATAAGGTAAACATTTACCCAGGTGGGTACACTCCTTAGAACAAATAATCATGGGAGATCAGAAGGGCAGTATTTGCACAGGGGGATAGAAGGCAGGAATGCATAGGAAAGAAGGACACAAGGAAAAGGTAACCATAGGGAGGAAGAGGAAGAGAGCTGTTATATTATTGGGATTGTAAAATGTTCATATGAAACAAAATGTATATGAACTAGTATATGGAAAATAAATTAGCTCTGTAAACTTTCACCCAGATCACAATTTTAAATAGATAAATAAATAAACCTAAGCTATGAGGGACATTGTCATCTCTCTCAAGCCTTTGGTAGAAAAGAGAAACCCTGTCCCTTGTAGCTGCACACAGTAAATAGGGCAGGCTGCTGCCCTGTCTGTCAGTCCTCCCAATGCTTCTGTGTTGCACAGGAAACGGGAGTCCTCCTGCCTTGGCTGCTGCTGTCTCGTGACTGCTCAAACTGAACTGGTGCTGTATAAGTTTCACCTTACCTACTCTCAATTTTCAGAAGGCTTATAGATAGATAGTTTATATAAAATTGGGTAGAATCTAGCTGATTTTAGATTTGATTTTTTGTTTAAATCCACAAACAATAATAATTGGATTTTGTTTTTAACGCCCCTTGAGAGGTGTTAACAAAGGAAGCTGCAGGGCAGGCCTGTTAAATCAGAAACTGAAAAATTGGTGTTTGCCAATTATGTCAGACAGCACAGAGTGACACCTGTTAGTGGAGAGCAAAGTTCAAAAATCTGAATGACCTAGTTTTGGGGAGTGACTGCACCATACAAACTGTCAGCCCAGGTTTCGCCCCTATTTGTTTAGGGCTCAAGAAGAATAAATCACCAGTATAACCTGCAAGGAAGGGTTTTAGAAACCAGTTGGTGACTTACCCAGAAAAACCCCCTAGTTTTCTAGTCTTATATTGTCTAGGGCTATAAGGTAATCAGGAGCTCTGGTAGCCTAGTACCTAAGGCACTTGACTGCTAACCAAAAGGCTGGCAGTTCAAACCCACCAGCCACTTCTTGGAGGGAAGTTTGGGCAATCTACTTCCTTAGTGATACCACTTCAGAAACCCAAGAGGGGTGGCTATGAGTCAGGTCTGACTCGACGGCATATAACAACAGCAACAATAAGGTAACCATTTACTTAAGCAAATAAGGAAATGTATGGATTTTTTTTTTTTTTTGAGTTTGTTATGAAGATTATGGAATCGGAGACAGCTCTTAGTGATGTATCAGCTCTACCTCTTCATTTTCTATCAGAGGAAACAGACTCAGTACTGGCATCCTGACAGTCACAAGCTAGTACACAATAGAACAGGGGCTTTAACCCATCTCTTAAGACTCTGGAGTTAGTCTGTCTTTATGGTAAATTGTGATTAATAATGAGTGATTACTTTGGTGAATGTATTCCTATACAGAGATGCCAGTCTAAAAATCACCAGTTCTTTACCTAAATTTCTTTATCCTTAACTCAGAAAATGCATATTCTTTGCTGGAACTGTGTAACTGCTATGATTCAATAGTGGGCTTGGAGAAGAAGTTCACCTATTGAAGACTCAAAACCTCGGAAACAACCATCTCAGAGGTGACAGTTTGATGGCACTGATGAAAGTGTATTAGAAGTTGTCAGTAATCTCTGGAATGTTCTAGAATAGAAATTGATGGATTATAAAGGCAGACAGCTCTAAGGAAATAAATCCCTTCTCTGCCAATTGATGGCTTTGTAGCCTTGGGAATTGATTGCTCTAAAGCTCCTGATTTTTTAGTCTGTAAAATGGAATTGATATTTAGTAACTCCTTAGTTTAGTTTAGGCTGGTGGTTCAAACCTACCAGCCCCTCTGCGGAAGGAAGACTGGGCAATCTACTTCTGTAAAGATTTTGCGGTGTAGTAAATTAAATCACATAGTGTGGCTTTTCTAGCCATAAGTCTTTGTAAACTCCATGTGGAATTTGCCATGAGCAACTGAGGAGCTCTTGTTGTTAAAGTTACCCACCTGGGGTATTTCTGTTGCGAGTGGCACGAAGCAATCATCTGGGAAGTTCTCTCTCTCTCTCAGGTGTATAGAATTCTGTTGAATGAATGTTGGTGAATAGAATGTTGGGATTGGTTAGTTTGGCCACTCTGCCGGCCTCAAAAGGAACCCTTCTAGAGGCAGAAGGAGTCTTTCTGACTGCTGGTTGAGAAAGACGTGCTGCTGAGAGAAATGTGCTCCTAAGAGACATGTACTTGCTGAGAGAGAGACGTGAGAGACATGCACTTGCTTAGAGAGATGCAAGAAACATGCTGCTGAGAGATGTGAGAGACACGTGCTGCTGGGGGACAGGCGCAAGAGATACATGCTGCTAAAAGACAGACATTCGCTGCTGAGAGAAAAACTGCTGGCTGCTAAGTGAGACAGCTGCTGTGAGAGACTGAGTGCATTTCTGAACTTGAATTATAGCCTGTTGCTTCCCTAATAAACCCCATAATCTGTGAGTTCTATGTGACCACTGCAGCGAATTATCAAACCCAGCAGAGAGGTGGTGGGTGCTGCGCGAGGTACGGTTGGTCTCAGGGTTGGTCAAAGGGCTGGAGGGAGGCAGCAAGTCTAGGCCTCCAAGAATAGGCCTTGGGCTACTGATGGTGATTCTGTCTTCCTCTTGTGGGGTTAGAGGAGGTCAGAAGATGAGGCCTCCGTGCCCCTTCGGCAGATTTACTGCCTCGGAAACCCAACGAGGGGTCACTATGAGTCAGAATCTACTCAATGGCAGTGAGTTTGGTTTTGGGTTAGTTTAGTTTAGTTTTGAGCCCTGGTGACACCATAGTTAAAGTGCTTGGATGTAAACCGAAAAGTTGACAGTTCAAACCTACCAGCCGTGGGAGAAGGATGAGACAGTCTGCTTCTTTAAAGACTGTTGTTATGTGCCATCGAGTTGGACCTGACTCATAGCGATCCCTCTTTGGGTTTCCGAGGCAGTATCACTACGGAAGTAGATTGCCCAACCTTCCTTCCAACTCTGTCCTATAGGGTGATAGTAAATCAGAATTGACTTGATGCCAATAGGGTTTTTGTTGTTTTAGGGTTTTTCTGGTTAGGAATAAATGATACAGTGTGTTTAAGAGCTAGCATATTGTTTGGTACAAAGTAGCAGTTTTTCTTTTTGAGCCTCTTGAATTCCCTATCTGCTGCATTAATCTTCCTCCTTAGAATATTACTAACCCTTGGTTTTTTGTTTAACCACTGCTTAATGGAGGCAGGGGGACCTGTCTTTTGTAGCGGTGCATTCCTGGACAGTTTTAATTGTTCAAAGATTTTTTTATGTATTGCAAAAACCTGTCTCCTCAATGGTCCTATAAGTTTATATGAATGATCAGAATTCCCAGGTATATAGAATTCCCAGGTATATAGTAGAGCTGACAAGGGGCAAGGTTGTGGTCCCTGTTTGGTCACAGCCAGCTACCCAGAGGGACCGACTAGTTGAACCTGCGGGCTTGGGACCATAGTC
>NW_006921701.1:7418640-7420059 GCF_000298275.1 Orycteropus afer afer | reverse complement strand
ATTATCTTCTGTGTCTGTGTTAATTGGTTTCCCTTTTCTTTGTTGAAGAGGGTCTGTGCAATCCTTCTGCCTAGTCCGCCATCTTGCCCCGCCTCCCAGTCTCCTGGTTCTTGACTTTGGCCAGAGGAAATCATCTGGTTTTAACGTGTTTGCTGCATCACGCTTTTTGCCCTAGTCTTACTATTTTTAAGCTTTCTTCTCGGAACTAGCTAGCTTCTTTCAAGTCCCTTGTGACTAGATGTGACTAGGAGAATTATGAGCCCTACCATCGGGGCCTAATGGTGGAATTGGCTGTGTTTCTAATGGAGTAATTAGGTTAGCAGTTATAAGAAATGTTAGAAACACTTTCGTTTTTAGCTTCAGACTTCTGGCAGGGAGGTTAAGGTGTGGCAGACTCATACCTTTTTGGACCCTTGGGCACAAGTCTCCCTTCCTCTCTCCCTGGTTCCCTTTTGTTTTCTTAACTCTCTGCCCAAATCAAGTTGCCTTGTCCTTGTCCTTTTTATTGCTCTGCTGTTTTTGCTAATCTATAGTTGTAGGATAAATTCCCAGAACTGGAATTATTGGGTTCAAGGGCATGTGAATTTATGTTTGGTACATCTTACAAAATTGTCCTCTGCAGACAATATATACTCCTACCAAGGTAGTGTATGGGTGTATCTTTTCCTACACCCTCACCAATACAAGTTGTATGAGACACACTTGGTTTCTTTTTTTTTTTTTTTTTTCATGTTATGGCTTAATTTGTATTTCTTCCTTTTTATTTTTTTAAATTCGAGTTTGGGTGAAAGTTCACAGAACAAATTAATTTTCTATTCAATTATTTATACACATTTTGTTTCATGACAATGTTTGCCATTCCTTTAATGTAACAATGCTCTTCCCACTTCCTCCCTGGTTCCCCATTTCCATTTGTCCTTCTTTTCTCCCACTTCCTGCCTTGTGAGCTTTGTTTTTGGGTAAATACTGCCTTTTTGAAGGCTGGTGGTTCAAACCCACCAGCCACTCTTCGGAAGGAAGATGGGGCAATCTACTTCCGTAGTGATACTGCCTCAGCAACCCAAGGAACGGTCGCTGTGAGTCGGGTCCGACTCCATGGCACATAACAACAACAACAACAACAACAACTGCCTATTTGATCTCCTGTAGTTGATTGTACTGAGGAGTATGTTCCTCCCTGGTGTTATTTTTCACTTTATAAACTTAATTTGTATTTCTTTACATGTGGGTAAGATTGAGCATGTTTTTTACAAGTGTGTTGGCAATTTGTATTTCTTCTACTATGAACTACCTACGTATTGGGATTATTTTTTTAAAAAAGCTCTCCAGGTAATTATAATATGCAACAATGTTAAAGAACCAATGTTCTATAAGATTTAACAGTTGATTGGCTATAGGGAGAGTGGGCTATGTCAAAAA
>NW_006921701.1:7401844-7418540 GCF_000298275.1 Orycteropus afer afer | reverse complement strand
TGTTTCATTTAAATGTCCATAACATAGAGTTTTTTTCTTTTTTTGGCAGTTGAAATGGATGCAATCAGAACTGAATGTTGAAGAAGTAGTAAATGACAGGAGCTGGAAGGTACAGAATAATGTTTTTTTTTGAGAAACCCAAAACCAAACCCATTCATCTAGTCAATTCTGACTCACAGTGACCCCCATTGGATTTTCAAGGCTGTTAATCTTTATGGAAGTAGATTGCCCCATCTTTCATTTGGAGAGAGGCTGGTGGGTTTGAACCACCAGCCTTCTGGTTAGCAGTCAAATGCCTTAGGCACTGTGCCACCAGAATTCCTTTTATGGAAAAAACTAGGAGCCAGACTATGAACTAGTAAAGGGAAACCAAAGGAAGGGGAGTAATGAGTGCCTTGAGGCTCTAGGAGAATAAAAATCATACATTTATAGACAAATGAAACCTTTAACTTTTTGTTTTAGATGAACATCTAAATGGATCCATGTTATAAAAATTAGCTTTATAGTCATGAATTGTATGACCTGTCATGGTAACAGAGTTGGAAAGCATTCCATATGATTCCTAATATGAATTATGGGCATAGTTGATGTTTATAGTTAAATATTCCAGTTAACTCAGAACCTACCAGGAGGCTGTTTGTTAAAAGTAGTCTTTCTGAACCCAGTTACTTTTCCATAAATTTATATATCACTTGGCTGCTCTTTCACAGTTGCTTATCTTCTAAAATATTTGGTCACAAAACTTTGTACCGTACAAAGCTTTGCTTATATCTGATAATAGGAGTTTTTATTGCTAATAGATTCATATACTTCTTACTCCCATCTGCATGATTCTGATTAGGAATTGGGTTGGGGGACAGATTCCAGGACTTTATATATAGTCAGAAATCACAAAATTTTGATGTTAATTTTCTAAAAAGGTAGGTTCATATACTCTTTTCTACATATTTAAAGATTTCCAAAGGGTAAGATCTATTAAATCTTGAAAGAATAAGCTAATGAAACTGAAAAATTATGTTTCATACTTCGAAAGTAGGTAATAGAATGGGGTTAAATCCTGTGCTTATAAGAGAGAGATTAACTGAACTCAAAACTGTAACATACCAACTTGCTGAGCCAGGAATAAATTGCAATACACAAATGATTTTCTTGCTTTATTATGTTTCTTTATCCAGTCCTCTTTCTGTCAGTATTTCCTATTCTTGTCCTTTATAACAGTGTGATAAGGTGTTTGATACATGATGAAAGATTTTGACAATATTTATCCACTTACATTCACTGAAGAGACAATATTTACTATTGGATTGGGATGGAGAAGGGGTACATTGAACAAGTTCTGACTTGAAAAACCCATGTATAATACATTGTGGTGGGAAGAGTGAAGCATTTTTGGGTTTGATATTATTTTTAAAAGAAAATAACCTTTTATCTACCTCACAGAAGGTGAATCCCCTACTTGTTTTTAAAAAGAAAAAAAATGTAGCTGTGGTACAGTAGGCTGGCAAAAGTAGACAGGAAATCATTCAGGGAAATAATTTGGAGAGACTCAGCCAAGTCATATCCATTGTCCCAGTCATTATGTCAAGGCTATTGATCTCTGGGCTGGGCCTAGAGAGCTTCATAGACATGTCAGGACTGGGGAGTAGAGTGAGCTATCAGACGAAAGGGCCAGAAGGAGTCTATATATAATGTGTACATGTTTCCTTGTAACTGTGAAGTACACCAAAGGGTATAACATAAGAAATTCAAAGAAGGTTAATAAAATGAACATTCATGTGTCTGCTACCTAGCTTAAGAAATTGAACAATACCAGCACCTTTGAAACTACCCTGTGTAGGTATTTCTTTATTGTTATGATAGTCCACAGTAGCCAACATAGGTAATATTTTATCTGAAAAATGATTTATTCATTAAAGCAATGAAGTATGGTGGTAAATCCTGGGGAGAAATTGTCTTGGACAATGTTTTAACTGGATGCTTAAATTTTTTTTTTAATATTAAAGGATAGACCATAAAAATTCTACCTCTAAAGCCAGTTTTTTTTTTTTTCCTTCCCTCTGAAAGGAATATCTTTCAGATATTTGTACTTTTTGTAATAAATATATGTATAATTTCCTTTGTTACACAAATGGAAATGTGCTATCCACATCTTGTTTTTTCCCTTTAATATATCTTGGAGATCTTTTAAAATCAGAACTTAAAGAGCTTTCTTATTCTTTTTTAAGCTTCTGTTGTAAAACACTGAATACCTATGACAACTTTTTTTTCAACCACTCCCATACTGACATGCATTTAGTCATAGAGAGTTCTTTCAATGTTCATGATATAGTATTTTGTTTAGATTTTTAGGGAGCAAGGTAAATAGAACAAAAAAAAAAAATTAAATTCACACAGCTCAGAATAAGAGTAGGCTACTTATACGACTTGATGGCACATAACAACAACAACACTTGTCAAGTATATGTACTTGGGAGAAGGATTGGAAGCACAGCAAATATCTAAATAAAGTTTATTTTAAAAGAAGAGGATAAAAGCTTTATCTCAAATTTATTTTACATGTTTTTCTAATTGCCCAAAATAGGTCGAGAACATGAAACTGAAATGTTCATTAGTTACTAAGTAAGCTAGCTCTTGATGATTTTTCCTTGAGTGATTAAAATTGTCTTGTGTTTTTCAAGGGTTCTGTATACTTAGCACCTGGTGAATCAGTTTGAGCTGGTAAAGAAACCCCTCTGTTTCCTAAATCTGTTGACCTAGAGCAAAAACAGTAATATCCTTCTGAAGCATACCAAGTTAAATTTAGTTCCAGGCCTGACTTTTACAGGATGATCAGTGACTTTTGTTTCTGTTTAAATATACTAGGTGTTTAATGAACGCTGCCGAATTCACTTCAAGCCTCCAAAGAATGAATAAAGAAAGAGAGATACTATTTTTTGAAGGACCCGATCATCTCATAAGAGCTAAGCACGACAGACAGACATCAACAGGGTGGACTTCCTAGGATGGTGTCTTAGCCAACAGTCCAAGACCTTTTGTTGATTTCAGCCCCACTTAGCCAAGACCTCATATATAAATAATTGTGATAATTATGGAAATATCAACTACTATTTTATATTGATTCTGTAAAAAAAGTTTTGTAACTATTAAAATAATTTTGATTCAATGTGCATATTTATTTGATTGTTTCCAAGTTGAGACAGTAAGTGCTCATACGGGAATTTGAGATTAATTTTTATTATTTAATTTGATTTTGTACCACACATTTTTGATTTTTACAAATTTATTTGTGTGAACATGGACCTTTTATGGTCAGTGATGAGTTTCCTTATTTGCCTTTGTGGATTTACTGTTCTTAAGTAAATGGGCAGTATTATAAGTTGGACACTGTCCAAAGATTTCTTAGTATCTTGGCTTAATCTTGCTTTCAGATGTAAAAACTAATTTTGGGTGGAATTTTTTCTGGACAAAACTTTCATGGACAGTGAAAAAATAAACAGTTTAGAAAAGGGAAAGGTAGAGGATAGCTTACATGATAGTTTTCAGGTGAGCCGGTCTAAGACCCGTAATTACAGAATTTGATCATTGCATAAAAACAGTTTCTAACACAGGGTGATTGTATTAGTTTTCTATTGCTGTTTAACAAATTACTACAAATTTAGCAGTTTAAAACCATACCTATTAACTATATCACGGTTCTGTAGGTCAGAAGTCAGGGAGGCTCAACTGGGTTCTCTCCTTCGGGTCTCACAAGGCTAAACTCAAGGTGCCAGCCAGGCTGGGCTCCTATCTGGACTCTGGGGAACATTCTGCTTTCAAGCTCATGCAAATGGTTTGCAGAGTTTAGTTCCTTATGCTTGTAGGACTGAGGTCCCTGTTTCCTTGCTGGCTATCAGGGGCTGCTCTCTGAGGTCCCTGTTTCCTTGCTGGCTATCAGGGGCTGCTCTCAGCTCCTAGAGGTCACCCACATTCCTTGGCATGTGGCCCCTTTATCTTCAAGCTAGCAGTGTGCATTAAATCCTCACATTTGAGATTCCTCTGACTCCCCTTTCTGCTAAAACCAGACAAAACTGCTTTTAAAGGGCATATGTGATTAATTAGGCTTACCAGGGTAATCCTCATCTTGATTAGCCCAAAGTCAACTAATTAGTAACCTTAATTATATCTGAAGAATCCTGTTTACTAGTAGTGTAGCATAATCATGTATGTGCTGTCTCGTTCACAGTAGAGGGGATTTAAAAAAGCTCTTGCCTTCACATCTGTTCTGACTCATAGCAACAGTATAGGACAGAATACAACTGCCTCATAGAGTTTCCAAGGCTGTAATCTTTATAGAAGCAGACTGCCACATATTTCTCCCAAGTAGCAGTTGTTGGGTTCAAGCATTTAGCCTTTTAGTTAGTGGAGTGCTAAACTACTGTGTTATCAGGGCTCCTTCTAGGGAATTAGAGTAGAGAAATTTGGGGGCCATTTTAGGATTGGGCCTACCACAATGATCTAAACACAAGCTACCTGGCTCTAACACAGATCAGGCAACTAGGTAACTGGTAGACCTATGTCTTCAATAAGTAGGCACTCATATGCCATGTGCTGGAAATGTGCAATAATGGTAAATTGCTCACTGTTCTATCAACAAAACTTGAGCACATGTTGTGGGCCAGGCAGGTAGTTGTTGAGGATATTGATAAGATCTTCTTTAGTGGAGAGTATAATCTAGACTTCTCAAAAGGAAAAAATTTCCTAGGGGCCAGCAATGAAAAACATTTTCTGTGACTTGCTTATTAATGAAAAGTGCCTGACACTAGTTGTTTAATCATTTTTGGATGGTTGAGTGAATTGAAAGGATGAATGCAAGAATGAAAATAGGACTTAAAGATCTTCCTGGTCCTTAGAAGGGAATTCAGATTTTTTACTTGTAAGAGCCTTTGCAGAATTTCATTCAGTTCTGTTAAAATACCATCTATCTTGCTAATCCAATTATATTAGTTGTTAGGTGCCAGGAGTCAATTTTCAAGCCAGTGAATCCATGTGACTTTTTACAACTTCCCCATAGGGTTTTCTAGGCTACAATCATTGTGGAAGCAGATTGCCATGTCTTTTCTCCCTCGGAGCCATTGGGTGGGTCTGAACAGGCAACCTTTCAGTTATTAACTGAGTGCGTAACCATTGCATAAGCAGGGCTCCTTAATTATGTTAGTAGGATGCCTAAATCATTTCAGTACAAGAGATCTTAAGAAAATTATCCTAATGTGGATTGACTTTTAGCATGTTGTTATTAGTTGTCATTGAGTCAATTTTGACTTTCAGTAGAAATGAATACTTATACTTATTTAGTACAGTCTATCCTTCCCAGCCCTTTCCAGTCTTTCTTAGTCTGGAAGCTCTGCTGAAACCTGTCCAACATGGGTGACTCTGCTGGAATATCAGTCAATTTGAAATACCAGTGGCATAGCTTCCAGCATCATAGCAACATGCAAGCTGCCACAACAACTGACAGATGGGTGGCACTTGTGCTCATGAGGAACCAGTACACAGACAGAGGCAGTTACTTGAACAGGAAAGGGGATCCTGCACAGTTTGAAATCAGCAAAGGTGTGTGTTAGTGTTGTGTCCTTTCACCATACTTATTCAATCTGTACGCTGAGCGAAAAATCCTAGAAACTGGACTTTATGAGAAAGAACACAGCATCAGGATTGGAGGAAGACTCATTAACAACTTGCAATATGCAGATGACACAACATTACTTGCTGAAAGCAAAGAGGACTTGGAGCACTTACTGATGATGATCAAACATTACAGCATTCAGTATGGATTACACCTTAACATAAAACAAAAATCCTCACAATTGGACCAATAAATAACATCATGATAAACAGAAGATATTGACGTTGTCAAGGATTTTATTTTACTTGGATCCACAGTCAACACCTGTGGAAGTAATAGGAAGTCAAATGACATATTGCATTAGCAAATCTGCAAAAGACCTCTTCAAAGTGTTAAAAACCAAAGACGTCACTTTGAGAACATCTGGCCCAAGCCAAGGTATGTTCAGTCCCTTCATATGCAAAAGGTGGGCAATGAATAAGGAGGATAGAAGAAGAATTGATGCCTTTGAACTATGGTGTTGGCAAAGAATATTGACTATACCATGGACTGCCAGAAGAAAGAACAAATCTGACATGGAAGAAGTACAGGCTGAATGCTTCTTAGAAGCAAGGATGGTGAGACTTCATCTCTTATACTTTGGCTATGTTATCAGAAGTGACCATTCCCTGGAGAAGGTCATCAGGCTTGGTAAAGTAGAGGAACAGAGAAAAAGAGGAAGACCCTCAACAAGATGGATTGACACAGTGGCTGCAGTGATGGGCTCAGACAGCAATCAGTGTGAGGATGGTACAGGACTGGGAAGTGTTTCATTCTATTGAACATGGGTCACTGAGTTGAAACTGACTTGATGGCACCTAACAACAATGTTTAGTATATTTAGCATGTTTTAAGTTTGTGATGAATGGCACTTAAAGCCTCAAATATAAAGAAAAATGAGTGGCGTATTGCCCTTGAAAGTTGATTTGCCTGCTGAAAGAAGTGTTTTGCATGTGCCTTACAACAATTTGTTGATTTGATTTTGTTGCTGGGAGGATAGATAATATTTAGCCAATCAAAAGTAAAGAAGATGCAGAAGTACAGACAGGAGTTGGGCCCTTCTTCAATAAGGCGAGAGACAGCCAGACCAAACACCAACGACTTTACATCATGTAACAAAACAGAAAAAATCTGCTTTCAACAAGCTTATATTTAGTGAGGGGGACAGTAAAGAATTAAGTCAATTATATAGTGTGCTAAAAGGTGATAAAGTTCTCTATAAAAAGCAAGAACTCAGGAATGAGTATAGAGAGTGCGTTGCAAATATGTGTTCTGCTGACTGGAGAACATAAGGGCCTACTTTCCACAGGGGAGACTTGGCAATCTGCTCCCATAAAGGTTACAGCCAAGAAAACCATATGGGGCAGTTCTCTGTCACGTGAGGTAGCTAGGAGTCAAAAATGACTCAATGGCACCAACAAAAACAAGTCTTAGAAAAATCCATTGAACTAGAGACTAAAATGGTATCAAGTATTACAGTAATAGAAAAGGTTTTTTAATAAGTTATGCACTTCTGTAAATTGTGCTCCAAAGATAACAGTAAAGTAAAACCCAGAGCTACTGCAGCAGATGCTGCTAACATGCCACATTATCTAAGACCATCCAGATTAACTATAGACTGTGGCTCCATTTGAAATCAAGAAAAATGAATATGCGGCATAGAGTTAGGCTCTCTGATCAAACATGAGGAATTACTATTTGATTACTAGTGATTTCTGTGTGTATGCAGCCTTGTAGAATATTTGGTTCACCTTTAAAAACAAAAAAACTTCATTATACAGCTAAACTTAAACATTAAAGAATAAAAAAAGTAGTCAAAAAGTGATCATTTCTGACAGGTGCAGTATTTCTAGAACAGGTCTAATTTTATTCCACAAAATTTGGGAGAGAACTCAAAACTTTAACAAACTTAGGCAAAGGTAGCTCCTTGCTTCTGAATGCAGTGAACAGCTGAGGACACCACTGTAAAAAGGGAGGTGCCATGGGCTTAGGTAAATGTGTGGATCCCCTGGCACATTGAGAAGGGACAACTAACCCATCAGCACTTAATAACTATATTATGATTTATAAATATATTTACCAATAAATCATATGATTTATTCACTCCAGTTTTGAAAACTAACAAGCAAGATCTATTTCCTGCTTCAAATCCCCTAGTGGTATCCAACTGCCTTGAACATAAGTACAAATTCCTTAAAATGCTTTAAGAAGTCCATCATACTGTGGTTCCTGCTTACCTCCAATGTCATGGTTCTCTACAACACACTCTGTACCCCATCAGTAGTAAACAATTTATTTTCTGTTCCCAAAAAAGACCCAGTCTCGCCTCTGAGCTGCACATGCTCTCTCTTTGCAGGCCAACTACTCGTGCTTCATGTCTCAGCCATTACTTTCCTAGCAAGTCTTCCCTACTTCTCAAATAAGATTATTGTTAGTTGCCATCAACTCATGGCAGCCCCATGTGTGCAGAGTAGAACTACTCCATAGAATTTTCAAGGCTGTGACCTTTCAAAAACAGACTGCCAGGCCTTCCTTCTGAGGTGCTTCTGTGTGGGTTTGAACTGCTACCCTTTTGCAATTAGGTGTCCCTTTTAGGTCCTTCGACCATAGTATACCTCTATCATGATATTTATCCCATAGTTAACTCGCTTATTTACCTCTTCCTCCACCAGTTCTTGGGGGCTGGTACTGTGGTCCTCAGTGCCTGGGGTGGATGAGCCTAGGAGGCACTGCTAGTTTCCTCCTCTATATCCATTTCCCCTCTGTTGGTGAAGAATGCTGAAAGTACCATGGACTGCCAGTAGAATGAACAAATCTGTCCTGGAAGAAGTGCAGCCCGAATGCTCCTTGGAAGGGAGAATGGCCAGACTTCATTTCACCTACTTTGATCATGTTGTCAGAAGGGACCATTCCCTGGAAAAGGATATCGTGCTTGGTAAAGTAGATGGTCAGAGAAAAAGGGGAAGACCCTCAACGAGATGGATTGACACAGTGGTTGCAACAATGGGCTCAAGTGCAGCAAGGATTGTCGGGATGGCACAGGATCGGGCAATGTTTTGTTCTGTTGTATATGGGGTCACTATGAGTTGGAGCTGACTCAATGGCACCTAACAACAACAATCCACAGAATCTGGATTTTGTTTAGGGTGGCAATGTGCCCAGCTTCCCTTGTAGCCCCAGGTAACAAATAGTTCTGGCCAATCAGATGTAAGCAGAAGACTGCTGGAGCATGTCTGAGAAATTTTACTTTCCTGAAAACACATGACCCTTCCTCCTTGTTGCTACCACCTCCTCCGTTTTACCTGAGATGTGGTTAAGGTGGCTGGAAGTGCCTAGGATAGGGACTAAGTATTTGCCTATAAACATGAAGATAAAGGCAGATGTTAAGGTTGGCCAAGCAGAAAGATAGAAGGAGACAGGATCCCTGATGGCATTGTGGAGCTGCCCTTCCAAACCTGGGCTACCTATCTCCAGACAGGTTATTATGTGGGCAAGAATTTTTAGCCATTCATTCAGGATATAAAAGTAGTGGTTAAGCTATTTGGTTAAGCCTCTATAGTGGGGATTCTGTTACATGCAACTGAATGCAACTCTTAAGTGATACATACATTGTTCAAATATTTGTTCAGTAAATAAAAAGTGTAATAATAATAATAGCTCATTTACTGAGTGCTTATTATGAATTAGGCACCATTCTAATAGCTTTACTTGATTGCCCCATGTGGTAGTTAAGTTTGTGTGTCAACTTAGTTGGGCCTGGTTGAGTGGCTGGGCAGCTAGATTCCCCATGATGAGACTGGTAATCAACTCCATGGTGGAAGCTACTGTGAACAGCTGAGTAGCTGCCTTAGGGATGTGGTCTGCTTCCTGTACATAAGGAGAAGGCTTGGGGAATGGTCTCTAGCTTATGGCACACTTGAGTCCTGCATGTAGCTGTCATCGTTCAGCAGCCTGCCATGCTCTGCCAACCTTGGGACTTTTAATGGACTTGAATTCATGGCCTGCCGTGTGGTTTGATAATATCGGTCTTTTTACTTGTCAACCTTGGGCTTGTCAGCCTCAGCAGCCAACAGCTGCCTGAATGAAGAAAACCTCTAGCTTCAGTGGGCCAGGAGCAGGAGTCAGAGCTGAAGCCCAAGGTTGAGGGGCTTTCACCCAGCCCCTAGAGCCTGGCACTTTGAACTTGGACTTAAAGCCTCCAAACTGTAAGAGAATAAACCCCTGTTTGCTAAAGCCATCCTATTTGTGGCACTAGGTAACCAGAATACCCCATCTGGAAGAAGAATCTTGGGTGATTCTAGTAGGGAAAGGCTGGAGAAGACCAGATACCCCATTAAAAAAAAAAAAAAAAAAAAAGTGAGTGGTTATAGAAGAATTGGGGGGGGGGGGATCTATCTCTTTTCCCTATAAAAAGGAAAAGGCCTAACATTAATAGCCAGCCAAATCAGGACCTGTCCTTTACTTGGTTCCTAAGGATTGAGGTAAGCATAGTTCTCTACTTGTTCATTTGTTCAACCCACACTAAATCTCTCTCTCTAATCAGTCCCTGCTTACCCCTCTAAGAAGAAAGTATTCTTGTTAGGCTCTATCACAACTTTTCACCAGCAACCTAGATAACCCTGTACATATAAAACATTCTTCCTGGCCAAGATATGTATGACTGAAACCAAACTTGGTACCGTGGAGTCAGTTCTGACTCATAGCAACCCCCACTGGGTTTCAAGGCTATAAATTTTTACAGAGGTAAATTGCCCCATCTTCTTTCCGCAGAGCAGCTGGTGTGTATGAACTGACATGCCCAGGGCCCTTTCTAGAAAAGACTAAACACTCTTAGGTAGCCCTTTTATACTAAGTTCATTGACTAGGCCTGGGAAACTGACCCAAGAACTATCAAATCTAAGATTGGCCAGTGTACTATGTTATGTCCTGGCACAAAAAGATAATCTGGATAATCAATTCTTCAGGGCTTTGAACTGAGAAATAGTGAGAAGATGAGTAGTTAGAAATGGGAGGTGAAGCTTCAAGAAGAATGGTGATGAGGTGCAACAAGAGCCATGACAGATAGTGCAACGTTCCAAGAAAGGAGGAGCTGTAAGGATGCACACTATTAGGCAAAGAGAAGGTATACAGAATAGGAGGTGAGATGCCACTTGGAGCTGGTAGAAAAGTGGACAGTGAGAGGGATGTAGACAGCTACTTGGGGAACAGCTAAGACTCAATGATGAAAACCTAGAGGAAAAATCCACTAGCCAAGTCCCTCAGGTTCTTAGGGTTGCCTTAGATTCGAGTTCTGGTTGTGAGACCCAGTTCTCTACAGCTTCCTGTTCTTCCCCATAGGTCAATCCCTGTGTTAAGGTAAATCTATGGCATATCCCTGAGTTACATACAATATCTAAAATTCTCTTGAACCAAAAGAGCTTATTGAGAACATGCTCAGTGAGTCAGTTGCCAAACAGTACCACCCTGTTTAATCCATTGACAATAGAACCTTTTTCCCTTCTCTGACACTTTCTCGTATTGTCTTTTAGAGAAATATGGATGTGTCTGGATAGCTTCTTGGGAGAAATTCTCCGCTGTGTCTGGATCCAGGTTCCATCAAGGAAAGCATCAGGAGCCTCTAGGGCCCAGGGTGAGTCTTTGGCCTTTTCCCAGTTGAGAAACAAGGCAGAAAATGATCAACTCACTCCTGCAGGTAGGTGACGAAATCTGTTTCCCAAGGCAAAACAGAACAGGCATTAACTACAAACCCTGGGAAAAATCATACCCTCTGAATCCTCACTTCGCCCAACACCAGCCACTTAAAAACATGTTCAGTGGCAGAGAATTCTGGGAGTGTCTGACAACAGCTAGGGTGAGTCCCTTGCCTCTACGAAGAAAGAGTACATTCTTTTAGTCTCTCTCTCTTTGTGGTCAGGCAAAATAATTTTTACCACAGAATACGAGTTCTTGCTTACAGATTCCACCTCAAATTTGGTGGTGGAAATGTTTTAGAAATGTAACTTTTCTTTAGTTGCAATGTGATTTTTCTAAAGGAAGACAGGCTTCTTTTTGGTGTTGGTAATGGGGGGCGGAGCTTGATTCTTTATTTTGATTATCGCTAACTGACCGACCAACTTTCAAATACCCTTTCTGCATAATTTATCCCATTGGAGATCTATTTCTTTTTTATTACTCTAGAAATCCCAAAAATGATTGGATGTCAAAGAAGAAGAGAGCAATAGTATAAAATACCCAGTTGTTAAGGTACTTGTTCACTATCTACTTAAGTAGATAGTGGCAGATATCAAATACTTCTGCTGTTTGTAGGAAATGCACACTAAAATATTTGTTAGCAAAGGGACATCATTGTAGGCAACTGACCTTCAAATGTTTAAGTTGGAGAATGTTTAAAAAAAAAAAAAGAAGTACCTGTGGTAGTTAAGTTTGTTTGTCAACTTGGCTGGGCCTGATTGAGTAGCTGGACAGCTACATGTAGTATTCCCCATGATGAGACTGGTAATCAACTCCATGGTGGAAGCTACTGTGAACAGCTGAGTAGCTGCCTTAGGAATGTGGTCTGCTTCCTGTATATAAGGAGAAGCCTTGGGGAACGGTCTCTAGTTTATGACATGCTCGAACCCTGCACGTAGCCATGTCATTGTTCAGCAGCCTGCCATGCTCTGCTGACCTTGGGACTTTTAATGGACTTGAATTTGTGGCCTGCCGTGTGGTTTGGTAACATTGGGACTGTGCCTTTTTACTTGTCAACCTTGGCCTTGTCAGCCTCAGAAGCCAGCAGCTGAGTGATGAAAAGCCTCCAGCTTCAGTGGATCGGGAGCAGGAGTCAGAGCTGAAGCCCAAGGTTGAGGAGCTTTCTTTCCCCCAGCCCCTAGAGCCTGGCACTTTGAACTTGGACTTAAAGCCTCCAAACTATAAGAGAATAAACTCCTGTTTGTTAAAGCCATGCCATTTGTGGTATATTCCTATCAGAGCAGCACTAGGTAATCAAAATAGTATCTGATTTAATTTCAAATTGTGAGGATGGAGAAGAAATGTTGGGTTTTCAGCAGCCACAGAAAATAGGAGATTGGTTAACTGATAGCCCATCACCTGGTCTGACTATGGTGGGTGTAGGGTTGATTCTATCTATCCATTGGTCAGTTGCATTGGGTCTGGCAATTTTTTTGTAAGATTTCTAACTGATATCCACTTGTATGGAGTATCTACCCTAAAGCAATAACATTGATTTTGGGAAAGAAAAAGTCATTATTTAATATAATGAAAGAAAAAGTGTTGAAGAAAACAATTTATTTGAAAAGCAATGCTTGTTTTTGAGAGTTATATTTATTAGCAGGGACTATTCATCAGTAGCCAGTGGAAAGAATCAGACTGTTTTACAACATGCTGCTAAAAGCCTGTCAGTTCATCATCTTTGCTTTTGCCAGTCTGGAAACCAGTAAGTGTCAAAGACTCACTTTGTCCAGGCAGACTTCTGAATATTTTCAGGTGAAGATACGTATTATCACCTATTTGTACCTGAAAAGATAAAATTGAAAAAAAAAAAAAAAAAGATGAATTCACAGGGATCTACATCAGGAGAAAGATCTATAGGCCTATAAAGACTTTGCTGCAATGAACTTTTCTTGAACAGCATTTTTAGACCCTTTGCTTCCATAAACCCATCACTTTTATTTTATGAGTGAAAGGGTAGGCTAAAGGCATGGCCTGGTGGCACAACGGTTGACTTCTAACCAAAAGTTTGGTGATTCAAACCCACCCAGCAGCTTTGTGGGAGAAAGACCTGGTGATCTGCTTCCATAAAGATCACAGACAAATAATGCTAAGGGAAACACATCAAGGATATAAGGACAAATGTTATATGATCCTTCTTTTATAAGAAGACAAGACCAATGTTCATCAGTGCTTACCAGGGAGAGTGGGGGGAAGGGGAAAGTACGCTTTAGGTCATAGACACTTGTTATTTCAGGTGATGGGAAAAGTGGCACCAAATGTGGATTTAGTGAGCACAGGACAACTAAAGTAAAAATGAACACTTGAGCACATATGGATGGGATAGGCAAACTGGTATATGGGTACAGTTGAGTACATTGGTGAGAACATATAGAAATATTTACAGGTACATGTAAATACAAATATGTGGGTGCCAGAACATATATTAATTGAACACACAGATACTTCTTGGACATAACTAGACACTTTTCAAGGTTTATTTTCTGGAATTGAAAGTGTAGCACCATAATCTCATGGGACAACTCAGTTGATTGACACCATAGTTCACAAAAAGTATGATCTGAATTGTAGTGAAGTGAGGGGGGTCTTAAAAGCTTGCAAATGGCCATTTAGGATACAACTACTGGTCTTTACTCACTAGGGACAAAACAGTTAGAAAGTAACCAAAAACTCAGGGAACAAACTAGTTTACACAAACCATGACCCTGAGAGCAGAACTAGATGGTGCCTGGTTACTACCAGTGACTGTTCTGACTGGGGTCACAATAGATGGTCCTTGATAGAATGGGAGAAAAATGTAGAGTAAAACTCAAATTCCTTTTTTTTTTTTTTCCAAAGCGAGACAAATCGGAACAGTAAAGAACAGAGGACTCCCTGAGATTATTGCCCTGAGATAATTTTTAAATCTAGAACTGAGCCTCTCCTTTGAGATCACCTTTTAGTGAAATAGCAGAGTGGTACACAAAATGAAGGATATTATCCTGTAAGATCAGTGCTCTACTTAAAAATCATCTCTATGAGTCCAAAATTAGTCAACAATTACTCAAAAGCAAAGATGAGAAGATAAAGGGACAGGGAAACTGCAGTACTAGAAAGAGAACAAACAGAACACAATTAAGAGACTGTTGACACATTGTGATAAATGTAAATAATGTCACTGGACAATTTGAGTGGAAATACAAAAGTACAACAAACTAACAGATGGGCATACCTCCCAAGTGGTAGCCTCTCAAATTTAGCAGATGACTACATATTTATACCATCCTTTTTTTTTTTTTTTCTGACTTTAGAAAGATTTCTTTTATTGATTTAACTTGATTTCCAAAAATTGTACAGAAAAAGATTTCAAAACAGTTCAGGGCATATTTGGTTTGTGGTCCTAGTTGCCTCGTATGTGAGGTGGGAGGATCATATCTCAGTTGCTTGAAGGCATGGGGCTGGACAAGATGATACCTTGAGTTTTAAAAACCCACTGCTATTGAGTTGGTTCCAAATCATAGTGACCCTGTAAGATGGAGTAGAACTGCCCTATAGGGTTTCCAAGGCTGTAAATCTTTATGGAAGCAGACTCACATCTTTCTCCTATGAAGCGGCTGGTGAGTTCTAACCATGCACAGAATTAAAAAAATTAAATTATTAAATCTAAAGCCGAATTAAATAACTGTTGTTATGTGCTGTCGAGTTGGACCTGACTCGTAGTGACCTCTCCTTGGGTTTCTGAGGCAGTATCACTATGGGAGTAGATTGCCCAATCTCCCTTCCGAGGAGTGGCTGGTGGGTTTGAACCACTAGCCTTCTGGTTAGCAGTCAAGTGCCTTAAGCACTACGCTACCAGAACTCCCAATTAAACTATTAAATTATTAAAATTAAAGTTGAATGTTTTAACCACTGTGCCACCAGCATTCCTGTCTTGAAGCTTACTCTACCTCAAAGCTTTATGTTTCTATATGTCTAAATAAAATGGCTTTAAGGAATGACTCAAGTCATTAGCTGGAAAAATAATTTAAACTACTTTGCCCTTTAAATAAGCATTTTTAAAAGATTTATTTATTGGACAAGTTATTCAATGTTACTGTGATACTGGGAGCTATGGCACTGGTATTTCAAATAATTGCAGGATCACTCATGGTGGACAGGCTTCTGCAGAGCTTCCAGACTAAGACAGACTAAGAAAAAAGGCTTTGTAATCTACTTCCAAAAATCAGCCAGTGAAAGCCCTATGGATTGCAATGGAGCATTGTCCAACGTAGTGCTGGAAGATGAGCCACTAGGTTGGAAGGATCATGAAGATGGCCCAGGACCTGGCAATGTTTTGTTCTACTTAAAGTTGCCATGAGTTGGAGCCTACTCGACAGCAACTAACAACAACAACAATAACAGCAACACTTGGGAGGGAATTATACTAGGCATTTTGATTTAAAACAACCAGAAGGAACACATTAGATGGTAGGGGCAACAGGGCACATTACATAAAATCAGAAATATCTTTTAGTGCCAAAGTGAATATTAAAGTCTAACCTTCACGTAGAAATTTACTCCGGCAACCACTTGAGTTTTATACTCTATAGCTTTAAATTCTTCATAAGTCTCATTTGTTTGTTCTTCAAGCTGTGGTTTAATCTTAAAAAAAGGAGGAAACAAATTAGCAAAGCTATATTGGACATCGTTTATGTGATTTACAAATCTGGGAACCTCATGCTCAATGTCCTCAAAGATGGTATAGCAATCTCTATGAGTTATTTTCAGTATTTCACAGAAAAGAAACCACTGATTGAGTGGGCTAACTAAACCGTTAGATTTTGTTGTGCTAGGCTGAATTTCTATCACCTTAGTAAGCAATATGGTAATGTCTTGACTGGTAAAGCTCTAATTGTTATATTATGTCTTTGATTAGTAAAAAATGGCTATCATTGCTGATGTCAGATGGATCTTGGCTGAAAGCAAAGAATACCAGAAAGATGTTAATTGTGTTTTATTGACTGTGCAAAAGCAGTAGACTGTGGATCATAACAAATTTTAGATAACATTGCAAAGAATGGGAATTACAGAACACTTGATTGTGCTCTTGAGGAACCTGTACAGAGACCAAGAGGCTGTCTTTCGAACAGAACAAGGGGATACTGCATGGTTTACAATCAGGAAGGGAGTGCATCAGGGTTGTATCCTTTCACCATATTTACTCAATCTGGATGCTGAGCCAATAATCTGAAAAGTTGGACCATAAGAAAAAGAATATGGCATCAGGATTGGAGGAAAACTCATTAACAACCTGTAATACGCAGATGACACTACCTTGCTTGCTCAAAGTGAAGATGACTTGAAGCA
>NW_006921701.1:7396427-7401404 GCF_000298275.1 Orycteropus afer afer | reverse complement strand
TCCCTGGAGAAGGATATCATGCTTGGTCAAGTGGAGGGTCAGTGAAAAAGGGGAAGGCCCTCAATGAGATGGATTGACACAGTGGCTGCAATAATTATGGCAAGGATCATGAGGCTAGACTTGTTGTACATAAGGTCACTATGAGTGGGAGACGACTTGATGGCATCAAACAACAACGTTATAATTAATGATAATTTCCACATTCTATAAGATCACTTTTCTTTGGAATGGGTGCAAATATGTATCTTCCAGTCAGTTGGCCAGGTAGCTGTCATCCAAATTTCTTGACATAGACAAGTAAGTGCCTCCAGTGCAGCATCCATTTGCTGAAACATCTCAATGGGTATTCCGTCAATTCCTGGAGCCTTGTTTTTTGCCAATTCCTTCAGTGCAGCTTCAACTTCCTCGTTTAATATCATTGGTTCTTTATTATATGCCACCTCCTGAAATACATGAACATAAACCAATTCTTTCTTGTATAGTGACTATGTGTTTATTCCATCTTTTGATGCTTTCTGCATCAATATTTAACCCATAAAATCTTTCAGTATCATAACTTAGAGGCTTGATTTTTTTCTTCAGTTCTTTCAGCTTGTGAAATGCTGAATGTGTTCTTCCCTTTTGGTTTTCTGACTCCAGGTTTGCACATTTCATTATAATAAGTGACTTTTCTTCTTGAGCTGCTCTTTGAATTCTTCTGTTCAGCTCTTTTATCTGGTCATTTCTTCCATTTGCTTTAGCTACTCTCCATTCAAGAGCAAGTTTCAGAGTCTCTTCTGACATCTGTTTTGGTCTTTTCTTCTTTTCCGGTCTTTTTAATGACCTTTTGCTTTTGTATGATGTTCTCAATGTCATACCACAATTCGTCTAGTTTTTGGTCATTGGTGTTCAGTGTGTCAAATCTATTCTTCAGATGGTGTCTATATTCAGGTGGGATATAATCAAGGTCATATTTTGGCATTCCTGGACTTGTTTTAATTGTCTTCAGCTTCAACTTGAACTTGCATAGCAGCAATTAATGATCTGTTTCACAGTTAACTCCTGGCCTTATTTTGGCTGAAGATGTTGAACTTCTCCATCACCTATTCCCACAGATGTAGTAGTCAATTTGATTTCTGTGTATTCCATCCAGTGAGGTCCATTTGTATAGCAGCCATTTATGTTGTTGAAAAAAGGTATTTGCAATGAATAAGTAATTGGTCTTGCAAAATTCTATCATGCGATCTCTGACATCATTTCTATCACCAAGGCCATATTTTCCAACTACTGGTGATTCTTCTTTGTTTCCAACTTCTGCATTCCATTCACCAGTGATAATCAACACATCTTGATTGCATGTTTGCTCAATTTCAGACTACAGAAGTTGGTAAAAATAAAAATCTTCAATTTCTTCATCATTGGCTTTAATGGTTGGTGTGTAAATTTGAGTAATAGTAGTATTAACTGGTCTTCCTTGTAGGCATACGGGTATTATCCTATCATTGACAGCATTGTACTTCAGAATAGATCTTGAAACATTCTTTGTGATGATGAATGTCATTCCATTCCTCTTCAATGTCATTCCCAGCATAGTAGATCATATTCAAAATGGCCAAAAACAAGTCTACTTCAGCTCACCAATGCCTAGGATATTGCACTTTATACATTCCATTTCATTTTTGACAACCTCCAATTTTCCTAAGTTCATACTTTGTACATTCCATGTTCCAATTATTAATGGATATTTGTAGCTGTTTCTTCCTATTTTGAGTCATGCCCTATCAGTAAATAGAGATCCTGGAAGCTTTACTCCATCCACATAATTAAGGTCGACTCTACTTTTAGGAGGCAGCTCTTCTCCAGTTGTATTTTGAGTGCCTTCAGACCTGAGGGGCTCACCTTCTGGCACTATATCAGACAATGTTTCAGGGCTATTCATAATGTTTTCCAGTAATATATCAGACAGTGTTTCACTGCTATTTATAAAGTTTTCACTGGCTAGTTCTTTGAGAAGTGGACGGTCCCTTCCTTCAACCATGTCTGTCTTAGTCTGGAAGTTCCAATGAAACCTGTCCACCATGGGTGACCATGCTGGCATTTGCAATACTGGTGACATAGCCTCCAGCATCACAGCAACACAGAATCCACCACAGTATGACAAACTGACAGATAAGTGGTGGGGCATAGAGACTAGGATTTACAATACACCACAAAATGGAGAACTATGGCTAGAAGGGCCATATTAAGCAATTCACAGCATTGCAACTACCAGGAATATTGGTCTCTCTATTTATACACCTATTCTTGTCCTTTTATAAAAAAAAGGACCATCTTCTATTTCTTTGTGCACAAATGAGATGATATATGTATATTTTCTTAGATCCCCCTTTTTTTTTCTTTACACAAAAGATAGCATACTATGGAGATTCTTTAATACTTTTATTTTTTCGCTAAGCAATATATCCTGCATAGTACTCCATTGTGTGTCTATACCATAGTCGATTCAACCATTCTTCTCTGGTACATCCATGCCATGGAGCATTATGCAGCTGTACAAAATCACGAGAAAGACCTTTATCAACTGATTGAGACAAATTTCCGGGATATAATTTTAACTTCTGCTTCCATTGTCACATCTCCACTCTGACTCTGACCTTTCGGCCTTACTCTTATAAGGACTCTGTGATTACACTGAGCCCACCCGGATGATCCTGGATGAGCTTCTCATCTCAAGGTCCTTAACTTAATCACACCTGCAATGTCCTTTGCCATGTAAGGTAACATATCCACAGATTTTAGGGATTAAAATGTAGACTTTTAAAAAAAATTGGGGGGGGGGCATTATTCTGTCTACCCCAGAGGACATTAGTCTAGATCCCAGCATTCCTGAACCAAGTATAAGAAAAGAGCTACAGAGTTTTAAACTCAATGTATAGATGTTTTACTGAATCCACCAGTTTACAATGACAGTCCTTCATTCCTGCCCTCAGCTGGGCCTGATTTCCTAGAGTCTACCTAGAAAATGTGTCCTGATTCCATTTCCACTAAGAGTGGAGGAAGAAGTGATAGCTTATTGCATGGTGTAGGATGAAAAAAGGTGGTAGGCTAATTGCTCCTCATACAGATCTTCCATCAGTTCTCCTGTTTTCTGCCCTATGCCTCACTTCTGTGTTCGTAAGTTGCTGATGTTGCTAATTCCTGAGCCATTTTGGTATCCTGTAGCATGAATCTGCTTGCTTCTGGTATAGACTTTCCCCTCTGTGGGCTTAGGCTCTGTCTACACTCAATTATTTTCCTTTGTTCATATGTTTTCCATCTTCCAAAATTATGTACTCATCTCTGAAACAGTGTTTGCTTATCATTTGTTCTCTTTATATGTGTGTTTTTGTGCCTCTCCCCACACCCCCAATCCTCTACCATCATTTAAAGGGAAAAAGAAATAAATGTGTGTGTTCAGTATGTCTTATTTACTGGTAAGGTGCCTTTCCTTTCACTAAAGGATTTCGTGTGCATATACAGCTTTTTTTTTTTTTTTTTTTAATTGTAGTAAATATATATGTAAGAGGAGCTCTGGTAATGTAATGCCTAAGGCATCTGAGTGCTAACCAGAAGGCTGGCAATTCGAACCCACCAGCCACTCCTCAGAAGAAAGACTGGGCAATATCAACTTCTGCAGTGATACTGTCTCAGAAAACCAAGAAGGGGTTGCTATGAGTTGGATCCGACTCGATGGCAGTGACTTTGGTTTTTTTTGGTTATATATGTAAGAGGGCAGTGGTATTTCAGTGGTAGAATTTTCACCTTCTGTTCAGGAGACCCAGGTCCAATTCCTGGCTAATGTGCCTTCAGGCACAGCCACTACTCATCTGTGAGTGGAGGCTTGGGTGTTGCTATGATGCTGAGCAAATTTCAGTGGAGCTTCTAGACTCAGACAGACTAGGAAGAAAGACCTGGCAATCTACCTCTGAAAACTTAGTCAAGGAGGGCCTTATGGATCATAATGATTTGATCTCATTGTGTATGGGGTTGCCATGAGTCAGAGGCTGACTTGAGGAAAGCTAACAACAATATGACAAAAACAAGTACACACACAAACACACACACACACATTCTTTACACATGCAATTCAGTGACTTAACTTATCTTCCTCATCTTGTTCAGCCAGTACCCTTATCAGTACCTAATTTTGTCCATTATGCATACACAGTTTTAATCCAGCCTCCGGTGCATCTAGAGTTCTTCTGAGACTATCCAGTCCTTGCAACATCTTGAATCTTTTTCTATCAATGCTTTACTTTGGGTATCAGAACTCTTTTCCATAATGTAGGTACTGTCAAACTCTTGGAGCTCTCAGACCACTTTTGAAGGCCATACATGTCATGGACCATTATCCACTTCTCCTGCAGAATTGATGGGAATCATGTGCTTGCTTTGTTGAGATGGAGAAACAAAGCTCCAAAGACAAGAAAGGAAGAAAAAAAAAAAAAAAGGAATGCAACAGAACAAAATGGTGGAGGGGTAGGGTGCTGGAGAGAGGAGAAAAGTTAATGAGAGTGCAGAGAGAAATTGAGCAAGGAAAGAAGTTCCTGCCTGGTTGCTTCCCCATCCTAAGCCTTTGAGCTCCCAAAGGAGGGGAAGCAACACAGGGTACCAGGCAATTAGAAGCTGAGCTGAAAAGGGTTAATCTCAATTCTAACTCCCAAATTATCTAATTTCACAAGTGAGGAAAACTGAAGCTGTGAGGAGAATATGACATTAAGTGCTTATGGTTAAACACTTATTAATGATAATTATCTTTTTTTTTTTTTTTTTTGCTTTGCAGTATTTCAGTGTTATTAAATTTATGAAGCCTTGCTTTATGGCCTAACATATGGTCTATCATAGAAAAAGTTCCATGTGCACTAGAGAAGAATGTATATTGTGCTGCTGTTGGGTGAAGTGCTCTATAGATGTCTATAAGGCCAAGTTGGTGGATTGTATTGTTTAGCTCTTCTGCAT
>NW_006921701.1:7377295-7393682 GCF_000298275.1 Orycteropus afer afer | reverse complement strand
GTATCCTTCCCTTCAAGGCTCAGGGGTCCAAGATTATCTTCTGTGTCTGTGTTAATTGGTTTCCCTTTTCTTTGTTGAAGAGGGTCTTTGCAATCCTTCTGCCTAGTCCACCATCTTGCCGGAAATCCCTAATGATAATTATCTTAAAGATCCTGTTTGATAATGCAAGTACCTGATTTATCTGTTGCACTTATCTGGGTTTCTTCTGGTTTTCTGTCTTTTGGTCATGTTTTTTGGCAAGTATCATAGGTTCTTATTTCTGTCTTTCACAGAATTAGATCCAAATAGGTAACCTGTCTATTGAATCCCTGCAGTCCACAAGTCCAGAATTTTCCATGAGAGGACTGATTTCAAATACCCAGGTTTGTTTCCTTAAGTGATGTTTGTTAGATTATGACCCCTGATTTCTGGTTTACTATGCTAATAATCCATATCTTCACTACCTATTTCCAATAAATACACATATTGTTCTGATGTTGGATACCATGGACTTGGGGTGATAAGGTTTAGGGTGGGGAGTAGATTAGAAGGAACTTGTTAGTAAAATATTGAATTTCAGAGGATAGTTTGGTGCTGAAAGACCTCTCCAGATGGGCATTAGAATGAAGAAGGGCGCCAAAAGAATGAAGGACAGCTGTGACTGCTGGTAGGCGCCTGGTGGTAGACAGACAGATCTCGAGCTGAACACAATTGGCGCTCACCTTACTCCACCTGCTGTGCATGGTGGTGGCTGCAGTGCTGGAGGAAACAGTGTGGTTTTGTTGCTCTGCTCCCTGCCAGAGGATGGAGGCTACCAGCGAGGAGCACTGGTAAACAGTTATGCCCAAGCTGCTCAAGTGTTTCCTACTGCTGCAGAGCATGGTCTTGGTGAGTTGAAGGTTCTCTTTGACCTGAGGATTTGAGTCATTCTGTACCCAATGCCCAGACATTTTCCTCATTCTGCAGAAATATTGGGATATATGTCATTTAGTAGAGAATGGATAGAAAGATAATGGTATCAACAAGAAGAGGACACATTTTAGGAAATTTTACAGAGTAAAGAAGGAGAGTTTAGGTAGTAGTGTGAAAGAACAATAGGGCTGGTGAGAGGTGACTTGTAGTCATTTGTCATCTAAATGTGTGTCAAAGGAAAACCAAAAACTCATTGGCATCAAGTCGATTCTAACTCATAGCAACCCTATAGGACAGAGTAGAACTGCTCTGTAGGGTTTCCAAGGCTGCAAATCTCTATGGAAGCAAACTGCCTCATCTTCCTCCTGCGGAGTGGCTGGTTGGTTCAACCTACCAAATGTTTGGTTAGCAGCCAAATGCTTTAACCATTGCACTCCAGAGCTCCTTATGTCAAGTGAAGGAGGACATATATGCAAGAGGGGAGGCATCCAGGAGGCAGGAAACAATGGTACTTGGCTTAAGGAACGAAAGGCTGGCTGAATAAAGAAGTGTCTAAGATTGAAGAAAGGAATGAGATCTAACAGAGGATAAGGTAAATTGGGGAGCTTTCACCCGATAACTGCAATCTTCTAAGAGCAGGAACTGAGACACCCTGCTGAAGGAGCCGTGTGGAATAATAGGTCTGAGAAACTGAGGAGAGAGCAGGCAGGTACAGATCCACCACGATAGAGTTTCAAGAAAAGGACTAACAGGATATGACTGAAATGACTTTCTGGCAGCCCCTAGGATCCTGTTGTAATTATCTGACATAAACTCATAGATTCGCAAAGGGCGAGTGTTCTGTGTTTTTGCATCTTCCTTGAGCAAAGTCCTCTGAGCCAAGAACTGAAGCCAAGGAGGAAGTGGTGGCAGTGGGAGTGATCCGTAACTGAGGACTGGAATGTCAGAAGCTCAGCTGTTCTTGGAGATCTGGGGTGGAGGTGAGGAGTGTATGAAACCACGCAACATGGGGTCAGGCTGTGAACAATGGAGTGGGGCCTCGGCATGTGCTAATGAAGACTGGAGGGTGAGTAAATTCCTAGAGAATTCTGATGTGGCTGAATGGCAGGTTCTTTGGGTGTAGGGAGTGTGGGAGAGGTTAGGGAGACTGCTTCAGAGAGGGAGCACAAACCTGTGGGTGAGGTGAATGAGAGCCAGGAAATTCTCATCTCCAGGGTGTGGCTGTGGAAATATGCAGATGAGGTGTTTGTGTGATGTCCTGGCAGACAAAAATCCTGGTCTCTTTGGGTTGCCAGGAATGCCACTCAGCAGTCAAGTTTATGACATAGGGGTGTGCATGTGTATACACTGTGAATATGTAGGGATGGCCCTTCTTTCTAAAAATAATTATTGAAATAACATTCCTTTATGCACATAGACATATTCAAAATTCCCATCTAATGATTATTTACATACAATATAAGAGCTTTTGCTATTAGGGCCATTAATTTATTTCTTAATTACATATATTATAACTTTTCATGGATATGGCCTTATGTGGGTCTTTGTTTTATTGTGTGTTTCTCATACCTCTAATTTGTTTTGCAGGTTTCCCTGGGGGCATGGACTATCTTTATGCCTCCACCCAGAATTCACAAAGTACTGTGTACATAATCTCTGTATGTGTGTGTATATATGTATATACGTATATATGTATATATATATGTATGTATATATGTGTATATATTATATACATATATTATATATATACATATATACACATATATATATACATATATATATATGCTGAGTGAAATAATTCAGTCAAAAAGGAACAAATATTGGTGATCCTACTTTATGGAATACGCAATTGTATAGGAAACAAAGGTTATTACTGGTTACCAAGGGTGGGAAGGAGGGGAAAGGAAGAGTCGCAGCACTTCCTAGAAGGCATGGAGTTTTTGTTAACAGTGATGAGATAATTTGAAAATAAATAGTGGTGATGGTTGCACAACATAGTGAATGTAATCAAAGCCCCTAAATTGTATGTATAAAAAAATGTTGAATTGCCAAATGTTTTGTTATATATAAATCTTACCACAATAAAACAGTTTTTGAAAAAGCAGCTCTCTGATAAGGGCAGAGAGAGTAGACAAACTTCGGTTTCTCCAAGAATATTTGCATCTTAACAGGTGACTTTGAAAAAATATCAGAACTTTTAAAAAAATCAAAACAATAAAATTACAAGGTAAATGACAGGTGGCACCCCCCCAAATCAAATTAGGTATGTGATTACCAACATCTGTCCATTTGCCTGGCCTGGAGTAGCAACCCAACTAATTCTATACTTCTGTAATCTTGGCAAAGTCATTCATTCAATTTCCTCAGCTATAAAATGAATATAATAATACTTGCCTCTCAGGGTTGGTTGTGGGGAAATAAATTATACAATTGATATGAAAGTACTTCTAAACTATAAAGACATTACTCACTATTCCTCTTCCTTCCAATCTTTCATTGGGAATAGCCCTCTAAGGACTGTGAAAGAGAGAAGGTAAGTGATAATGGGGTGTTTAACATCTAACATCTGAGAAGCTGAACTGTTGTTTTTCTTAGGTGCTTTCAGCTGGGCTCCTACTCACAGTGACCCTATGTACAACAGAACGAAATACTGCCTGGTCCTGTGCCAACTTCACAATATTTTTTATGCTTGAGCCCATTGTCGCAGCCACTGTGTCAATCCATCTTGTTGAGGGTCTTCCCTTTTTTCACTGACCCTTTACTTTACCAAGTATGATATCCCTCTCCAGGGACTGGTTCTTTCCGAAAACATGACCAAAGTCTGTGAGACGAAGTCTGGCCGTTCTTGCTCCTAAGGTGTATTCCAGTTGTACTTCTTCTAGGACAGATTTGTTCATTCTTCTGGCAGTCCATGGTATTTTCAGTATTCTTTGCCAACACCACAATTCAAATGCATCAATTCTTTGATCTTTCTTATTCATTGTGTTGCTTTCAGACACATGTGAGGCTATTGAAAACACCATGGCTTGGGTCAGGCACCTCAGTCTTCAAAGTGACCTCTTTGCTCCTTAACACCTTAAAGAGGTCTTTTGCAGTAGGTTTACTGTTGTCTGATTTCTTGATTCCTGCTGCCATGGGCATTGATGTGGATCCAAGTAAAATGAAATCCCTGACAACTTCAATCTTTTCTGCATTTATTGTGATGTTAGTTATTGGTCCAGTTGCAAAGATTTTTGTTTTCTTATGTTGAGGTGTAATCCATACTGAAGGCTGTAGTCTTTGATCTTCATCAGTAAGTGTTTCAAGTCATATTCACTTGCAGCAAGCAAGGTTATGTTATCTGCATATCACAGACTCTTAATGAATCTTTCTCCAATACTGAAAATTTTACTTGTGTGTGCTATTAACGTTATGGTTCAATAATTTCTGCATTCTGTTGGATCACCCTTTTTTGGAATGGGAACAAATACAGATCTCTTCCAATCAGTTGGCTTGGCAGCTGTCTTCCAAATTTCTTCACATGGGGTTCTATGAGTTGATGGCTTCATGTAAGCCACCATAGTACAACAAACTGACCGACAAGCGATGGGGAAGCTGAACTACCACACAGTAATGTTCTATCTGATCCCAAACCTCTAATTATGAAGAAATACTTAATCGCAGATTATTCTATATGCTATTCCAGGTACCTTGATTTCTCCAACTCCTTGAGGTCAGGGACCATATATTTACCATCCTTATGTATCTTCTATGACATTTAGCACAAGTCTGGACACGTAACAGATATTCGAGAAATACATCTGCTGTTAAGGGACTCACTGATATTAAGTTTTCCTAAGGGTTTAAACGTGAGACTCGCTGCTTGGATAGAGAAGGCAGGTTAATTGCACATACTCCCACTGGTATCTCTCCTTCACTCCACAAAGCTTCTCCATATTCCTGGTATTGTATGATAGAAAGAGTAAGAGGACAAAAATTTGAAGCTAAGTTAGCTTATTAACGAGGTGACTATTAACCATTTAAATCTTGGTTTCATCATCTGAAAAAGTGGATGCAATGCCTTCCTCATCTGCCCCAGGAGTTATGAAGATCAAATGAGAGACTAAATGGAATTGTACTTCATAGGGTTTTCAATAACTGATATTTTGGAAGTAGATCCTCAGACCTTTCTTCAAGTACCTCTGGTGACTATTGTAAGTTAGGTTCTATGTCAGCTTGGCTGGGCCTGGTTGAGTGGCCGGGCAGCTGGTGGTAGTTATTCCCTATGATGAGAATGGCAGTCAACTAGATGGTAGAATCTGCTGCGAGCAGGTGAATAGCTGCTTTAGGAATATGGCCTGCTTCCTGTATATAAGGAGAAACTTTGGGAATGGTCTCTAATTTTTTTTTTGGCACGCTTGGACCCTGTGTGTAGCTGAGTCTGCCATGCATGCTCTGCCGATCGGGGGACTGTTAATGGACTTGAATCAGTGGCCTGCTGTGTGGGTTGGTGATATCAGGACTGTGCCTTTTCACTTGTTGCCCTTGGGTTTGTCAGCCTCAGCAGCCAGCAGCTACCCAAATGAAGAGATGCCTCTAGTGTCAGTGGGCCAAGAGCAGGAGGCAGAGCTAAAGCCCAAGGTTGAAGAGCTTTCACCCAGGCCCTAGACCCTGGCAATTTGAACTGCAGACTTCTAGCCTCCAAAACTGTAAGAGAATAAGCTCCTGTTTGTTAAACCCATCCCATCTGTGGTATTTTCTGTTAGAGCAGCATGAAGTAATCGAAACACTACCTCTCACACTACCTCTCTGACAGAGTTGGAGCCTGGAGTAAACAGTAAAATACTTTCAAATTAATTTTATAATTCAAGATACTGCTCACAGATGGGTGTTATTAACAATTCAAGGTCTTGTACACCCGTGAGTCTATGTATATATAGGTTTGGCAAAAGACATTTCTATATACATGTTTGTATATATTGCAAATATATCCATGCATGTAGTAGATCATAAGGGGGCAAAGGTATGAAAACTTCTTAGCCTTAACCAAACACCTTGAAACACTGGCCTTGGGGGAGTATAGGACCATGGTCTCAGGGGCCATCTGGGTCAATTGTCATAACATAGTCAACAAAGACTATGAGTTCCACGTCCTACTGTGGCGAGACTCGGGTCTTAAAAGCTGGTGAGTGGCCATCTAAGATGCGACTATTGTTCTTTTCTCGGCTGGAGCAAAGAGGAGTAAAGAAAATCAAACACTCAAGCAAGCAATTAGCAAAAAGGACCAATGGACCATGTGAATCACAGCCTCCACTAGCCTGAGATCAGAAGAGCCAAATGGTGCCCAGCTACTACTACCAACTACTCTGATGGGATCACAATAAAAGGTGCTGGGCAGAGTAGGAGAAAAGTGTAGAACAAAATTCAAAATCATACAACCCTGATGTGGTTTTACTAGTCTGATAGAGATTGATGAAACCCCTAAGGCTATGGCAATTAATTTCATGAAACAAAACGTATATAAATTGTTGAATGTAAAACTAATGTGTTCTGTAAACTTTCACCTGAATCCAATAAAATGTTCAAAAGGGGGGAAAAAAAATCCAAGATTTTTTGGAGGCTTCTTGTTTAAAACATTTTTTTTTTTTTGCTAACAATTAAAATTTTCTGTGTCCTCTATGTTTTAAACCTCTATTATTCCTTAAAGGAGCTCTGGTGGTGTAGTGCCTAAGGCATTAAGGTTCAAACCCACCAGCCACTCTTCGGAAGGAAGATTGGGCAAATCTACTTCGGTAGACATAGTGCCTCAGAAACCCAAGGAAGGGTCACCATGAGTCAGGATCGACTTTTCGGCAGTGAGTTTTTTTTTTCTCTCTCTCTTTTGACAAGCATGATATCTTCTCCAGGGACTGGTCCCTCCTGACAACATGGCCAAAGTCCATGAGGCAAAGTCTTGCCATCCTTGCTTCTAAGGAGCATTCAGACTGTACTTCTTCCAAGATAGACTGTCTGTTCTTCTGGCAGTCCATGGTATGTTCAATATTCTTCACCAACACCATAACTTCTTTCTTTTAAATTGTGGTTTGGGTGAAAGAGCAAATTAGTTTTCTGTTCAACAGTTTATACACATTTTGTTTGGTAATATTAGTTTAATTTCCTCAATGTAACAGCACCCTTCCTGCTTCCTCTCTGTGTTGTCAGTTTCCATTTGTCCTTTAAGAGGTGTTATCTTTATTTTACAAGGGAAACTGGGAACTTTTATTCCAGCACCCTGCTTTTAGAAAGCCTCCTCTCCCATAGGCCTCTAAGGATGCCATATGTCTCTGGTCCTGCACGCTTGTGAGGCACATGCACAACAGCATTGCCATCACCTGGGAGCTTGTTAGAAATGCAGAATCTCAGGCCTTACCCCAGATCTACTCAGGCAGAATCTGCATTTTGACAAGACTACCAGGTGATTCATGTGCAATTCGTTTGAGAGCAGTGGTCTATTACAGGAATTCACATGACACTATTAATAATTTAAGTTTTATGTTTTTTTTTGGGGGGGTTACAATTTGTCAGTGAGTCAACTCTGACTAAACGGAGGCCCCATGTGTATTAAGGTAGAACTATGCTCCATAGGGGAGCTCTGGTAGCGTAGTGCCTAAGGCACTTGACTGCTAACCAGAAGGCTGGCGGTTTAAACCCACCAGCCACTCCTCGGAAGGAAGATGGGGCAATCTACTTCCGTAGTGATACCACCTCGGAAACCCAAGGAGGGGTAGCTATGAGTCGGGTCCGACTCTATGGCACATAACAACAACAGCATGCTTCATAGAGGTTTCAATGGTAGATATTTTTGGAGGTTCACCAGGCTTTTTTTCTAAGTCACCTCTGGGTAGACTCTGGTCTCCAACTTTTCAGTTAGTGGTCAAGTGCTTTAACTATTTACATCACCTGTTGTTGTTGTTGTTGTTGTTATGTGCCGTCAAGTCGGACCCGACTCATAGCAACCCCTCCTTGGGTTTCCGAGGCTGTATCACTACAGAAGTAGATTGCCCCATCTTTCTTCTGAGGAGTGGCTGGTGGGTTTGAACTGCCAGCCTTCTGGTTAGGAGTCAAGTGCCTTTGGCACTATGCTACCAGAGTTCCTTTTACATCACCTACAGATTCCTAATAGGCATTATTGACTTGGAGCTGTGCTGGTAACAGTGGTTAAGCATTTGTCTGCTACCTGAAAGGTCACTCCTCTGGAGAAAGATGAGGCAGTCTGCCTCTGTAAAGATTACAGCCTAGAAAACTCTATGGGACAGTTCTACTCTGTCCAATAAAGTCGCTTTGAGTTGGAATTGACTCAGCAGTGGTTTTATTTATTTATTTTTTATTGACTTAATATTAACTTTTCCAAGAATAATAGGCTTCAAGTTATCTTTTAAAAGAACTCTGGAAAGGGAACTATTTAGCCCCAAAGAATGAGTGGTGTCTGGTCCCTTAGAGAGCTTTCCAGTGCCTTTCAACATAGAGGATCACATCTCTTCCACGCACACAGGAAGCTGATCTTGTTGCCAAACAGTGTCATGGGATGAAGTTTTAGAAGGGTAAAAAACAGAAGGAAAGATATAAGAAAATAAGACTACAAATTACTAATCAAAAAAGAGTAATTCATATGTATTTTCCTTTCACAGATTGTATAATACAGCAAGATTTTATTATATTATGATTGTTGTTGTTGTTGTTGTTGTTAAGTGCCGTCGAGTCATTTCTGACTCATAGCGACCCCATGCACAGCAGAAGGAAACACTGCCCTATCCCGCGCCAGCCCCACAATCCCTGCTATACTTGAGCCCATCATCGCAGCCACCATATCAATCCATCTCGTTGAAGGCCTCCCCCTCTTTCGTCGACCCTCCACCCTACCAAGCATGACATCCTTCTCCAGGGATTACTTATGATTAGTTGGTAATTAATCAAACAAAACCTAGAAAAATGTATTAATTTGTTAAAAACATGGAGCTCTGTTCTTATCATAATCAGGTTGGCTTCCTATATCACGTGAAATTATCATGGATTACGCTACTTCTCTAATTGTTTTGTCTTCCTCTAACGAAAAGATGAAAACACTGTCTATTTAGGCAAATCAGTAGAAAGTTTGTAAGTAGGTCACCTTTACAATATTGTTCTTCAAACTATTAATTAATTAAATCTCCCTGCAGTGCATTTGAAGTCTACTTCATCAAATTGTTAACAACTTTAGACTTTAGTTATATGTTGGCACCTTTTGGTGAGTGAAGGGTTAATAAAATCAAACCTCACAGTAATTTACCCTCAGCCAAAATGGAATGTTACAAAAAACCCCACAAAATTCCGCACTATCAGACTTCTGAAAATAGTTAATGACTATTGTCTGACTCTTGTAAAAAGTTATCTTATAGGGGCACCATGACTACAAGGAAAGAACAAACTGACCAAAAGGAAGGAACTAGCCAATCGAGGAATTTGGCCGAGTGAACCCTGTGATGTCTTAAACCCAGAGACAAAGACGTGAGGAGTTCAGAGAGGAGAATAAGGAAGACCCTAACTCAAGACAATCGCTAGTTGGCCTCTCTAGTGCAGAGTCAGCCATTTGCTTTGATGCTTGCATCTCTTAACTCTCTCTTTTATTTCTCTGGCCTGGTTTCTTTTAGCATCGGCAACCCAACCTTACAGTGAGATTAGAAATATTTCATAAGAAACTGAATTAGTAAAATCATATATCATAAAAGCTGGAAGAGCTTTAGAGATGATTTGATATAAATTCTTCCTTTACAAATGGGGAAATTGAGGCTCAGAGAAGGGATGTGACTTACTCATGGGTACTCTGACAGTGTTGGGGTTATTAGAGGTTTCATCTGAGATGCTCAGGATTACATTTTAGTTGAAAGGAAGTCTGAACAAAACCACACATTCCCCAAGGTTCTAGATTTCATGTCCACTCACACACTTACCACGAGTCTAACACAAGAACCAAGATTTTGGATCAAACCTTTTCATGGGCTGCATCAACTCACCTCATTAACCATCTCCTGGATTTCTGGAGTTGCAGGTTTAGCTTCTGTTAAGCCTCCAGGTATCATTTTGGTTGATTGCTTCTTGGCACAGCAGGACGTTGGAACTCAATGATCAGGTAAGTGCGGTGACTCCAGTTTTTAAAGAGGTATAAGCTCCACCTATGGGATGTTTTATTCACAAAGAGAAAAAAACACATGGAAAATGAGTAAGCCTGGAGGCAAGTCTTTTTGCCTTCTTAACAGTATGTGCTAATAGGAATTTGGAAGGCGAGGGGCTGGGGATGACCAAATGAGAGTGTACAAAGAGTCCTGTTGTGACAAGATCCAGACTTCCCTGCATTCTCTTTGGCAATGGTTCCGTCCTATGTGTCTGAGTGTGAAATCTGAATTTACAACCAGAGTTTCCAAGCATTGTAAAATTTCTAATACAAATTTTTAGCTTTCAATTGAATACTTATTAATTGTGTTTGTTAGGATGTGCTTGACTTTCTAAAGAAAGTAAAAGGATCTACCTGGAAAACTTAGCTAGATATTTGTACTTTTATTTAAATTCTAGAAATGTTTAAAGCAGGGCTTCAGACTGGTTCATTCTGGTTTGATCCTTGCTGAATAGAGCTCAACGTTTTTAACAAATTGGTATTTGCATTTCTGCTCCAGATATACTGAATCAGAATCTACAGTTTAACAAAATCTCCAGGTTAAAATGGAGATATTGATTCAGTATATCTGGGGTAGAAATGCAAATTATCAGCAGGGGGTTGAACTGAAATGGGAATGAATGTGTTTGAAGCCCTGGTTTAAAGTACAGAAAAATACAAAGAATAAAATAAACACCTACACTCCTACCATCCAGAATGAAAGCTTCTAACATTTTATCACATTTGATTCCATCTTTTTTCACTTGTTTTAAAGAAATAAATATTTTAGGTATATGTTGTTATTTTGCCATCAAGTTGGACTGTCTCATAGCGACCCCTCCTTGGCTTTCTGAAGCGGTATCACTCTGGAAGTAGATTGCCCAACCTTCCTTCTGAGGAATGGCTGGTGGGTTTGAACTGCCAGCCTTCTGGTTAGCAGTCAAGTGCCTTAGGCACTACGCTACCAGAGCTCCTAGAAAAAATATTTTCAGTATATATGCTTGAAGTCTCCCCTGTCCTCCACAGAGGTGACTACCATCATGAGTTTGGTACCTCTCTAGTTGATTTTTATACTTTTCATTAACTTTTTAATATTTTTTTAAATTGCTGAATTATATATAACAGACCAAACCAAACTCACTGCCATCCAGCTGATTCTGACTCAGTGACCCCCACTAGGTTTTCTAGGCAGTAAATCTTTATGGAAGTAGATTTCCCTATCTTCCTTCTGTGGAGAAGCTGGTTTGAACTGCTGATCTTTTGGTTAGCAGGCAAATGCCTTAGGCACTATGCCACCAGAGCTCCTGAAATTAAAAAAAAAAAAAAATTTATATATATATATATATATATATATATATATATATAAAATATTTCCCAATTTAGCATAATTAGTGTTAAGAAAGTTACATAAATGGTATACTAAATAAGTATTCTGTATTATGCTCTCTTTTTTTTTCATTCAACCTGTGTTTTAATCTTTTGATGTAAACGTATAGATCTAAAAAACCCAAACCCACTGCCATCAAGTTGGTTCTGACTCATAGTGACCCTATAGGACAGAGTAGAGTTTCCAAGGCTAATCTTTATAGAACCAGACTGCAATATCTTTCTCCCAAGAAGTGGTTGGTGAGTTTGAACCACTAACCTTTTGGTTAGCAGCTGAGTGCTTAACCACTGTGCCAGCAGGGCTCCTTGATACATAAATGGATCACTCTGATTCATTTCCTGTAACTGCTATATGCTATTCTATCACAACTATTCCATGTTTTTCATACTCATTCTCTTATTGATGAAGATTTTGGCTGTTTCTAGTTTTTCATTATTATAAACAATACTGTCTTTTTCCTATTTTGTACATATGTGAGGGCTTTTGCAGGCAACTTATCTAGAAGCAAAATTTTTGCGTTGTGTGAATATAAGATTTTTGGAATATGTAACATATACACATGATAAAAATGAACAAAAGAGCTTACAATATAAGGTTATCTTCATCCACCCTCTTCCTTAGCCACCCATATACTCTCTCCACAGATAATCACTGCTTGTATCCTGAGACATTCTTTACACATGTAAATATATGAATGAATACATACATATATACATAGATTTTTTTTCTTTTTACCATTAATAATATATTTTAGACATTGTTCTGTATCATTATATAGAGAGGTGCTGTATTCTTTTTTTAAATTTTATTGTGATTTGGTGTTGGAGACCAAGAAAAAGACCCCCCAAAAGAACCTGATTGCAAGGCACATGTTCTAACTACAGTTAAGAGATGCATGGTTGAATGATTGCTTTAAGAGATGGCAAGGCCTCTCTTACAGTTGAATGCTTGGCTTCAGCTTTGTGTTCCTGGGGCGGAACGTTGCCCCAGCAGGATGTTTGCTCACCTGTTTTCCCTGGAATAACGTTTTGCCCAAAGAATAGTATACCTTAGAAACTGTTCTTTAGAATCATGTACCTTAACAATCATATTATGTTTTAGAATAAGTTATCTTAGTGATTATTTGCTAGTTCTGCAAGAGATGTTAACCTAATTACCCAATACATTTGGACATGGGAAAATGCCCTTGGGTACGGGAAAGAGTAAAACTTTAACTTTTAATTAGTAACTGATTGTTATAAGGAAATATTTGATTTTCCTATAGAAGAATATTTGATTGAATACTTGATTGTTTTAAAGAAATATCAAGAATAATGATGTAGTTGTACGCTTATGTATAAATGAAGCAGAGCGGATGCATCAGGGGTCGCTCCTGCAGAATATGCAGGGCGTCGCCTGGCCCCGTTTCTTAAATAATAACAGAGAAAACTACTAATCCTTTCGTGTCGCTTCCTTTCGTGACCTGTGCGGTTTTGCCGAACGCGGCAATTGGCGCCCAAAAGGACAGGGAGCGGAGCGGCAGCAGGCCTCAAAAGGACACCCCACTTGAAGAAAAACGGAGCTCTGTCCATAACAGAAAAAGGGTGAGTGTGGGTGAGTTAAATAAATCTTCTTTAAGTCAGACTGACATGGGGAATTCATCATCTCATGAGAGAGATTGTTCTATTTCTGTTCTTAAAACATTAGTTCAAGTTAGAGGTTTTTCAGTGTCTAAAAAAGAGAGCTAGAGGAATTTTTACAGTGTGTGGATCACTGTTGTCCTTGGTTTCCTCAGGAAGGAACCGTTGATCTAACAATTTGGGAGACTGTCGGTCAACAAATAAATAAGCATTTGAAGGAACGTGGGCCGGAGGATTTTCTCGAGCGTGTGTTTTCTATTTGAAGTATCTTAAAACTGTGTTTAGAATTAGATAAGGGAGTAAGTGTGGGCATAGATCCTAAAGTAGGGAAGGAGAAAATTGTAGATACAGATTCAAAATTAAAAGAGTTAAAATTACAAGAAGAAATAGTTAAACAGAAGTTAGAAACTGAACCCTCAGAAGGTAAGGAAGAGAAGTTATATCCTTCCTTAAATCCATTTTTAAGTCAAGCAAAACCCTTTTTAAATCAGACCGTTTCAGCTGCAACCATGCCTGCTAACACTTGCTCTCCTCCACCTTTTAACCTTTTCCTTCCCTCAGGGAAGCAAGTTAACTGTTTATCATCCACCATGCCTCCTTTATCACCTATACAAGTTATGGTGCAAAAGGCGAGGGCCATGATGAGGACAGTCCATTAGAATTAAAACATGTTTTTCCCATAACAGAATACATAGATCAGCAACCGAGGAGAGCACATAAGGCATTTTCTTTTACAACCCTTAAAGATTTGAAACAAGCTGCTACCACCTATGAGCCAACGGCACCATTTGTAAAAACTTTAATAGAAACTATTGCTCAAGAAGTTTTGTGTCCTCATGATTGGTATATATTGGCTAAAACTGCATTAGAAGGAGGAGATTATTTGATGTGGAAAATGTATTTTCATGATTTTTGTACAGAACAAAGTATGAGAAATCAGCAACATAATGTTCCTATTAGTTTTGAAATGCTATCTGGTATCGGACAGTTTTTAGAGGTCTCAACTCAATTAACCTATCCCTTACAAGCATATCAGCAGATAACAGCCGCAGCCTCTCAGGCATGGTCTAAGTTACTGGCAAAAGGAGCTGATAATTCTAATTTTACTAAAATTATACAAGGGCCTACAGAACAATTTGTGGATAGAGTAAATATAGCAGTGACTAGAAGTGTTAGTGATAGTATAGCCGCTAATATCTTAATTAAACAATAGGCTTATGGCAATGCCAACAAGGATTGTAAACAGGCTATTAGGGCTGCCAAGGAAGCCAAAAGGGCAGAAGCTTATGCTGTTTTACTTGTTTTTCAGGATTTCTCATGCCAACCACTTAATATTGTGAATGACAGCCAGTATGTGGTTCATTTACTTCCTCGAATTGAAACTGGCGAGATCAAACATATATCTAATAAAGAATTATTAACTCTTTTCTTTACAAAAGGCAATAAAACATGTTATCCATCATTTATTACATTGTTGTACCTTTTGTGGACCTCCTAAACAGTTAAGAACAGGCAATGCCCCGGCTTACACAAGTAAGTCTTTTTTACATTTTTGTTCCTTTTGTTCTATCAGCCTTTCTACTGGCGTTCCTTACAATCCTCAAGGCCAAACCATAATAGAGAGAAAACATCAACTTTAAAACTTTATTTAGAAAAACAAAAAGGGAGAGTAACAGGGGAATATTGGAACAGCCCTATGAAAAGATGAAATAATGTCTTATATACTTTTAAGTTTTTTGAACTGTGATACTCATGGGCAGTCTGCTGCTGACAGATATTTTTTAAAAGTAAAATGAGACACCACCTCAGTCAGAGTTTGGTAGAAGGATGTACTGACAGGCCAATGGAAGGGACCAGATCCACTATTAACGTGGGGACAAGGGTATGCTTGTGTCTTTCCAGAAAACAATGACAAGCCCATATGTGTACCGGAGAGACTCGTCGGACATGATGGAGCATATCCGATACCGACTTCAACAGCTGTCACCACGGGATCGTTGGAGGAGTCGATGACTACTGAGTCATCAGACCAGAGAAGCAATGTTGCCGACTTGGAAGCAGATTAAAGCCTTATCTCATAAGGCTGCGAACATGGTTTAAGGTTTAAACCAGCCTCAAACCCCAGAAATTATATTTTTAGCTATGGTAACATTATTGTCAATTCAAATTGCTCCTGTAGCAACTGAAACTCATTGAGCATATTTGTTCCATCCACCTTGGGTGAGACCTGCTACATATTATGATTCTGATAGTCCTGTTTTTATTAATGACACCCAGTGGCTTGGAGGAAAGGGTGGAGAATCCATAGGAAAATTATTAAAAGGAGAAAGTTTAGTGAATTGTACAGGGCTTACTACAAAAATACCAATTTGTTTTACTTGAAATAATTATAGTTTCTTACCATGGCTAAAGTTAATACCAAAAATGTGTTAGGTGTCTGGAAATGATAGTTATTATATACTTAGAAACTTGCTTAAAGTTATATCACCTTTGGATTGGTATACACCACTATAAGATGTAGAATATTCTAACAAACGTGCTTATTGGGGAATATAAAAATTTTCTAAAATTGGCAATACTGCAGACATTAATTTAAATAATCAGTCTAAGGTTAAACCCCCTGTGTCATAATGCCCTAATATTTCCAAGTATTGGGAATGCTATCCACCTTGGTTTAGATGTCATCTACCATTTTCCAGAAAAGTAAATTTATCACTAACCACTAGCCCCAAGTCACATTGGGATCCACAGTACCTTTTAGACTGGAGTGACTATGTAGCTTTAACTATATTCCAGATTTGACTCAGACACCAGATGCATTTCCTGGAGGATTTCCTGAAAATATCTTACAGGTTCCAGAAGGACCTATGCAATCAGGACTTTGGAGACTATTTGCAGCAGTAGGCCCAGTGAACCATTCTGCTTATATTGGAAGTGACACCACTGGACAAGAAACTCATGGAGATCACGTCAACATTCAAGCATGTGTTCAACCCCCAAATGCCCTTATGCTGGCACATACATATAATAATTGTACTACAAATACTAACATGAGTTGTTTAAATATTTTTGAAACTAATGATACTTTAGGATACTATTACTGGAATGTGACTTGTAATCACTGTTTGTTAACTCAGTGTTTAACTTCAACTGATCAGGGAGTTCCAGCAAGGTGGAGGATTAGGCAGAAGGACTGCACAGACCCTGTTCAACAAACAAAAGGGAAACCAATTAACACAGACACAGAAGATAATCTTGGACCCCTGAGCCTTGAAGGGAAGGATACAAAAGTGGACTAAACCCCAACTAGCAGCAGAATTTGCGTGAAAATACCAAAAAAGGAGA
>NW_006921701.1:7372061-7374800 GCF_000298275.1 Orycteropus afer afer | reverse complement strand
ACTGTGGTCAATGACATGAGACAAAGTATATGTGAACTGCTGTATGGAAAGTGAATTCGCTCTGTAAATCTTCACCCAAATCACAATAAATAAAATAAAATAAAATACTTCAACTGATCAGTATGTGTTAATAGTAACACAACCACACTGTATAACTTTACCAGTGAATATCTCAAATGGATGGTTTTGTTCAGCAGGAGAACATTCAGTGTACTTAGTACATCAAGGGCTTAGTAGATCTAAGTGCTTTATTGGCCTTTTGATTACAGGCATAACTGCTCTTGCCACAATGATAACTACTGTGACTGTGGCTGCTGTTGCACTACAATCTTCTATTCAGACAGCCCAATATGCAGATGAGATTGCCAGAAATACCGTAAAGGCATTAGTAGATCAAGAAAATATTGATCAGGATTTTAAGCGCAAAGTAGATATGTTAAAGGAAGCAATACTACCATTAGAAGATGAGTTAGAAGTGATAAAAATAAGGCAGACATTACATTGTGATTATCGGTATGAACACATATGTGTGACATCATACCCTGTGAATTTCAGTGATCCTGAATTCACTTGGGAAAAAATCAAAATGAGAATATTACGAGTTCACATAGTTCAAATATTAGTTTTGAAATTCAGGAATTCCATAAAGATATTCAAAAGATAAAGGATAGTCATACACCCATGATTGATCCAAATCAAGTTGCAAATGCAATACTTGATGAATTTAAAAGTCTTAAGCCTTTTAAGAGCATCCCTACATTTTTATATCATTTTCTACCATACATAATTAGGTTTTTGATCATACTACTGATTATTCTTTGAGTTCCAAGATTAATTCAATATTCAATTCGATCTTTAACTACTGAAGTACATTTACTTCATTTAAAAAATAAAAAGGGAGGAGATGTTGGAGACCAAGAAAAAGACCCCCAAAAGAACATGATTGCAAGGCACATGTTCTAACTACAGTTAAGAAATGCATGGTTGAATGATTGCTTTAAGAGATGGCAAGGCCTCTCTCACAGTTGAATGCTTGGCTTCAGCTTTGTGTTCCTGGGGCAGAACGTTGCCCCAGCAGGATGTTTGCTCACCTGTTTCCCTGGAACAACGTTTAGCCCAAAGAGTAGTATACCTTAGAAATCATTCTTTAGAATCATGTACCTTAACAATCACGTTATGTTTTAGATGAGTTATCTTAGTGATTATTTGCTAATTCTGCAAGAGATGTTAACCTAATTAATTATCCAATACATTTGGACATGGGAAAATGCCCTTGGGTATAGGAAAGAGTAAAACTTTAACTTTTAATTAGTAACTGATTGTTATAAGGAAATACTTGATTTTACTGTAAAACAATATTTGATTGAATATTTGATTGTTTTAAAGAAATATCAAGAATAATGATGTAATCGTACTCTTATGTATAAATGAAGCAGAGCGGATGCATCAGGGGTCGCTCTTGCAGAATATGTACGGAGTCGCGTGACCCCGTTTCTTAAATAATAACAAAGAAAACTATTAATCCTTTCGTGTCGCTTCGTTTCGTGACCTGTGCAGTTTTGCCGGACGCAGCAATTTGGGTCAAAGTTTACAGAGCAAATTCACTTTCCATATAGCAACTCAAGGTGCTACATTCTTTTTTTTTTTAAATTGTGATTTGGATGAAAGTTTACAGAGCAAATTCACTTTCCATACAGCAGCTCACACACACTTTGTCTCATGACATTGACTATAATTTCCCACAATGCAACAGCTCTCCTCCCACCTCCTCCCCATAGTTAACTCATTCCTGTGTCCTTCCCTCCATGCACTCCTGCCCCTTGAGCTGTCTCCCTGTGCATACATAGCCTTTCTATTCTCCCATGATTGTTCTCTCCAAGGAGTGTATCAACCTAATGTAAATGTACGGCTTATATGCCTGTGTTTTGTTTGGCTGGAAGCCACAGGAGTAGGTTCAATTCCAGACCTGAAGGGCAGCTAGGGGCCATAGTCTCAGGGGTTCCATCAGGCTCTTTCAGACTAGCAATCCTGGTCCCCTCCTCCCCCTTTTTTTATTTTTTAAATGATTTTGGGTTTTGTTCCACATTGTTCTCCCACTCTATCCAGGATGTCCTATATAGACCCACCTCTGAGTGGTTGACAGTGGTAGTTGGTCACCATCTAGTTCTTCTGGTCTCATAGTCATATAGGCTGAGGATCACATAGTGTACCAGTTGCTTGGACTAATTGTTTCCATGTGTCTTTGGTTTTCTTCATTCTTCTTTGCTCTGGAGAAGGAGAGACCCATTGTTGCATCTAGATGGCTGCTTGTAAGCTTTTAAGATCCCAGTCGCTACTTGCCAAAGTAGGATGTGGAACAACGTTTTTGTGTAGTATGTTATGCCAATTGAGTTTGATGTCCCCTGCAATTATGGTCCCGAGCCCACATGTCCAACTACTTGCTCCCTCTGGGTAACTGGCTGTGGCCAAGAAGTGAGTACAACCTTGTCCCTTGTCACTTCTACTATATACCTGGGAATTCTTACAGAACAAACAAATATACTTGTAGAAACATTGTCTGCCAACCCTATATGTGGTCTTGCACACACACCCCCCCCCACCGCATTGTTGTTGTTGTTGTTATTTGCCATCGAGTCAGCCCTGACTCATAGAGACCCCTCCTTGGGTTTCCGAGGCAGTATCACTACGGAAGTAGGAATGCCCAACCTTCCTTCTGAGGAGTGGCTGGTGGGTTTGAAC
>NW_006921701.1:7370449-7371821 GCF_000298275.1 Orycteropus afer afer | reverse complement strand
CCCCCCCCCATAGAAATACCTAATTATTCAGTCTTTCCTCAAGGTGTTGCATTCTTCATAATGGTGTTTGGTGGAGGCTTGGCAAATTCTTAGAGATGATTGGCTCTCCATGGAATGTCCTCACTCCATGTGCTGACAAGGATAGAAAATGTGGTTGGTATGTGGTGTTCACTCAAAAGATTTATTCAAAAGTGGTCTGAAGGCTTTGGCTCAGCTTTCCTATAGGTCACTGGCTCTGACCACAGGTGGCCTTGACAGCCTTCAGATGCTGACTCCACTTGTCTTCATATGGCCTTCCAGAGTCAGATCCTGTCATCTTCAGGGCTCTACCTTTTTTCAAGGCCATAGCCCATTTCTGCTTCTCTGCTCACCACCTAGTCCAGATGATCTTCATATGGTCTCCCCAGTGGTAGGGTATTGGATCAGCAGCATGATTTCTACTCTCTTTCTAGGGACTATGCTCTGTTGGAGTACCTGGGTGACACAAATGGTTAAGAATTCAGCTGTGAAAGGTTGGAGGTTCAAATCCACCCAGAGATGCCTTGGAAGAAAGGTCTGGCGATCCATTTCTGAGCTATCATAGCCACTGAAACCCTTGCAAAGCACAGGTTTACTCTGCCACATATCAGGTCACCATGAATCAGAACAGACTCAACAACAACTTTTTTTTTAATGCCATCAATCTCAGATCATTCTTCTTGAATTTCAGTAATTTATTTTAGAAGTAAAACTCTCCCCAAACAAATGTTGCATTTTGTCTCTGCATTCCTACTGTAAAAATACAAATTATTTTTGAAGTATCATGGCCCCTGCAGGGGAAGAATCACATCCAAGGAAGCACAGAAAAGAAAAGCACCAAAGGATCTGATTTCATTAATATCTCAATATTAACTAATTAATGAAGCACTCAATTAATTAAATAGACATTCTTTTTTAAAGCACCTTTAATATTACTATTTTTCTGTCATTCTTTGGGTATGAATTATTCTGTGGTCAGAATATCTTTATGGAATTGAACATCCTCACATATTTTATAGCTTGTGTCTGTGGGCTCATTTCTACCATCTTTTATGCGAGTTTTCTCTTGTGTGGGACTGATTGTGGGGCTTCCCTATGGAGTGATTGCCTCTACTAGGTTGTATGGGGTATGAAGACCCCAAACCAGGTTTTCTTTTACTATTGGCTTAGGGCCCTTGAACCATGAATATACTGGACATTTGAGTTTGTCTCTAGCTTTTGGTATGGGCGTGGCTCTGGAGTTCTCCAAGGAACTCCACACAGAATGTGGAAATTATAGAACAATATCATTAATATCACACGCAAGTAAGATCTTACTGAAGATAATTCAGAAACGTTTGCAGCAGTATATTGA
>NW_006921701.1:7350795-7369444 GCF_000298275.1 Orycteropus afer afer | reverse complement strand
CTTGGTAGGGTGGAGGGTCGACGAAAGAGGGGGAGGCCTTCAACGAGATGGATTGACATGGTGGCTGCGATGATGGGCTCAAGTATAGCAGGGATTGTGGGGCTGGCGCGGGAGCGGGCAGTGTTTCGTTCTGCTGAGCATGGGGTCGCTATGAGTCGGAAACGACTCGACGGCACTTAACAACAACAACAACAACTGGAGTTCTCCAGCTAACTGTGCTTCAGCCCATGGCTGTGGGCAGTTATGTGTGACCCAGGGCAACTCACCCCTATTCTAAGTGATCCTCATCTTATCATCTTATCTTTTGATTCATCATGGCCCCTGTCAGAGAAGGGCAGTGTAATCCCTCTTCTATCCTTATGCAGAGACCCTAGCCCCAGTTCACTACGCAAAGCCTGTAGCCTTGTCTCCCATCTCCACATGTACACTGAAGTCTGAATCTGGCCCCAGAACTTCTGCCAGGGATCCGATCCTTAATCCCCATTCAGTAGGTACTATAGATTTCCTCTCAGGTTCCTGGGGATCTCTTGTTTTCAAAATTGGTTATTTAAATTGTCAATTACTAAATAGATTTTATTCAGCATTCTATGTGCTTGATGTAGGAAAGGGGATTTTGTAATACACTTAATAAACTTTGACCTAAAAGTGTGTTTAATACTTAGTCTCTGAAGTAAACCGTCTTCAGGTACATCTTGTCTGTGTGTCTTTATTCCTTGAGCAGAAGCACCTAACACTCACTATGAACTCAGTAATCATTTGTTGATAATACCAGTGGCCCTTTATTGTTTGTGACTACCATTTATCTGTTAGTTTGCCATACTGTGGTGGCTGGGAAGTTGCTATGATGCTGGAGGCTATGGCACTGATATTTCAAATACCAGTAGGGTCACCCATTGTGGACAAGTTTCAGTGGAGCTTGCAGACTAAGATAGACTAGGAAGAAAGGCCTGGCAGTATACTTCCAAAAATTAGCCAATGAAAATCCTATGAATCTCAACAGTATTGTCTGATGTGTGCTGAAAGATGAGCCCCTTAGGTTAGAAGGCATTATAATAGCTGCAACAATGGATGTAAACATACCCAGGGGCATGAAAATGATGCAAGGCCAGGCAACATTTCAGTCTATTGTACGTGGGGTCACCATGAGTTGCAGATGACTCTACAGCAACTAATAACAACAACATTGTTTGTACAGAGCTGAAAAGACAATCATTGGGATTTTTCTCTTTTTTTTTGGTGTGTGGCTATTTGTGTATATTTATGTTTTATACATTTTTTAATTGTGATTTGGGTTATACGTTCTTTATATTTTGAGTTTTAACTTGAAAATTATTTCACAGATACATATGAAAATTATGTCATAGAGACATATGAAAATATCATGGAGAATAATAGAAAATTGCATCATAAAAAATAAAAACAAACCTGTAATTAGAAATATCCACCATTTATCGAGTATCTTGTATTTTAGGTCCTCTGCAAAGCCCTTTCCACACTTTATCTCATTTAATCCTAGGACAAACATGAGAGAAAATATATTTATATCTATTTTACAGTTAAGGAAGTTGCAGTTGATAAATAATGGTCTGTGACCACATAGCTGCTGTGTAATAAGAAGATATGGGATCTTCTAATATTGAACTAGGGAGCTCTGGTAGCGTAGTGCCTAAGGCACTTGACTGCTAACCAGAAGCCTGTTGGTTCAAACCCACCAGCCACTCCTTGATAGGAAGATGAGGCAATCTACTTCTGTAGTAATACTGCCTCGGAAACCCAAGGAGGGGTCACTATGAGTCGGGTCTGACTTGACGGCACATAACAACAACAACAATATTGAGCTTCTTTCTCCTCTACCATGGAAATATACTGCTCTATTGACTTTATACTGGTATGTGTTACAGCACTTTTTGAAAAAGGTCATTTGCATGTTGTTTTTTGTATAAATCAAGCAATTAATAAAAATACGTTTAATACTCACAATAGGCCCAGTACTGTGCTAAACACAGTGAAAAACAAACAAACAAACAAAATATGGAGAAAAAGTCCCAGTTCTGAAGGTACATACTATCTCACTGAATTGATTATCTATACAACAGCTATCCTCTTCCATTCCTCCCTCTGGTTAGAGTCTGCCTCCTTCAACAGAGGCTGAAGACGCTAGGTACTCACTTTCCCAGCATTCCTTGTAGTTTGGGAAGACCACATGACCTAATTCTGGCCAATGAAATCTAAGGGAAAAGTCTGTTGGGGACTTCTGGGGAAGACTGTCTTTCCTATGTAAGACTAGTGTAAGAGCGAAGCTCCTGTTTCTTCCTCTCTGCTTTTGGAATTGTCCCATGAGGATGGGATGATGAAGACTACTGCAGGTATCTTGTGACCATGAGGGAGATTTGTTGACAACCCTGATGGCAGATCAGAAAGATGAAAAGAGGATACTGAAGGCATTGTTGAGTATCTAAATTGGAGTCTGTTATTTCAAACTTGCTTTTAAGTGAGATAATAATTGTCCTTCTTGTATAACCCACTGTTGGGTATTCTGCTGTTTATACCCAAAGCATTCTAATATACTCAAAATTTTTTTATATCATCATATAAATATATGGGTATAAATGAAATCTAGAGACTCACAGAACAGGGGATATTAAAGATACTCTTGCTCTTAAGGAGTTTATAATCTAAGGGAGAACACTTTCTTTTTGTCCCTCTTGGTCTTTTGCATGGGTCCTCTAATGTTTTTCATTGAAGTCTTAACTACCATTGTGTCAACACATTGCTTTAAAAGCAGTTGTAAAGATCTGTTTGAAGTGTTTCCTCAAGGGGAGGACATAGTTACTCTGCTGGCTATGCTCAAGAAGGGGGAAAACAGGAGGTGAAGTTTATTGAGAGTGAGTCACGGAAAGCCAGGTGAAAGGTTTTACACTGTAGTTGTTAGGTAGTTAGTGGAGGTCACTGAAAATTATGAGCTGTACAGAGACCATTTGTGGTTTAGGAAGATAAAACTGGAAGCAATGTGTAGACTGGATTGGAGGACAAGATCCTGGGAATAAGAAGATCAACTAGGAGGTTACCATCATGGAATAATTAAAGTTAAAGAGAGCCTGATCCAATGTTGTGGCAAACTGACCAAGAGGAATGGGACAAGTATGAACTTGTAAAGATAATATTAGGTGAGACAAAAAAAAGGAGTCAGGTGACTCACTGAGGTATTTTGTTTGAGTGACCAGGAGGATAATTTTGCTATTAATAGCATCTGGGAATACAGGAGGAAGAGCAGGTTTAAACAAGGAAGTCACTATAGAAAATATAAAGATGTGCGAAGAAAACCACCTTCTTGTAGGCAAAAGCTGGGGATATGAAGACCTTTGCAACTTAATCAAATTTTTGCTAATACAATGTAGAAATAAGAAATAATAGGCCTTGATATTTTCAGAGTGGAATTAGTTACAGAAATTTAATTTTCAATCATAATTCATAAAAAGTTTTGTTGTTGTTATTTGCTGTTGAGTGGGACCCAACTCATAGCGACCTCTCCTTGGGTTTCCAAGGCAGTATCACTATGGAAGTAGATTGCCCAAGCTTCCTTCCAAGAAGTGGCTGGTGGGTTTGAACTGGCAGCCTTCTAGTTAGCAGTCAAGTGTCATAGGCACTACACCACCAGAGCTCTTATATGCTACCAGAGCGCCTATACAAAGTCTTGTTGTTGTTGTTGTTATTTGCCATCGAGTCGGCCCTGACTCATAGTGACCCCTCCTTGGGTTTCTGAGGCATTATCACTACGGAAGTAGGATTGCCCAACCTTCCTTCCGAGGAGTGACTGGTGGGTTTGAACCGCCAGCCTTCTGGTTAGCAGTCAAGTGCCTTAGGCACTATGCTACCAGAGCTCCCATACAAAGTCTTAGGGAATGAAAAATGCTAAACTTGCCATTACTGTCTCAGCAACAATGAAGAAGGATAGAGCGAGGGAGAATATTGACATATCACTCATCTTTTGGGCATAAAGAACCAAAAGCAATGCTGGGTAGATGAAGGTATTGTTTAATCTGAATCTATTCTGAATTAGTATATTGTCATCAGTAATTTCCGGGAGCTCTGGTAGCATAGTGGCTAAGACACTTGCCTGCTAACCAGACGGCTGGTGGTTCAAACCCACCAGCCACTCCTCGGAAGGAAGGTTGGGCAATCCTACTTCCGTAGTGATACTGCCTCGGAAACCCAAGGAGGGGTCGCTATGAGTCGGCGCCGACTCGACGGCACATAACAACAACAACAACAACATCAGTAATTTCAATTTCTGTCTTGTCCTTGGTAAGAAGTACAAGAATTTCTTGCATAACAGTTAGATGTTAACTATTATAAATAGAAGGTTTTCAAAATGTCCTAAGATAGAATCTTTAAAAAAAAAAAATTGTGGTGTGGGTGAAAGTTTACAGAGCAAATTAGTTTTCCATTCAACAATTTATACACATTTTACTCATAGCATTTGTTGCGATTCTCTCAATGTAACTGCAGTCTTCTCACTTCCTCCCATATTCAACTATAGTGTAAAACATTTCACCTGGCTTACTGTGACTCACCCTCAATCAACTTCACCCCCTGTTTTTCCCCTTCATGAGCATAGGCAGCAGAGTAACTATGTCATCCTCTTGAGCAAACACTTCAGTGGTTCCCCATATCCATTATTCTTCTTTCCTGACCTTTCTTGCTTTCTGAGCTTTGTTTTTGGGCAGTTGCTGCCCTTTTGGTCTCCTGTGTTTAATTGTTTTGAGGAATATGTTCCTCATGAATACGATTGTTCACTTTATATGCCTGTCTATTGTTTGGCTGCAAGGTGATCTCTGGGGGTTGGGTCGGTTTCACTTTGAAGGGTATCTAGGGGCAATCGTTTCAGGGGCTCCACCAGTCTCTTTCAGACCAGTAAGTCTGGTCTTTTTATGCTTTTGAATTTGGTTCGATATTTTCTCTTAATATTCTGTTAAGAAACTTCTGAGCTCTGATAGAGCTGTCTGCCGTGGTAACCAGGCACCATCTAGTTCTTCTGGACTCAAGGTAGTGGATGCTATAGTTAACATACATGGTCCATTTAGTCTTTTGCACTAATTGGTTTTTTTTTTTTTGGTTCTTTGATTTTCTTCATTCTTTCTGATTCTGGATGGAGAGGGACCAATAATTGCATCTTAGATTGATGCTTGCTAGCTTTTAAGACCCCAGTTACTACTCAACACATTAGGAATAGAACATTGTCTTTGTGAATTCTGTTATGCTAATTGACCTAGATGTCCATTGATTGTGGTCCTAAGCCCCCAAGTCCAATGACTCTCAGTGTGTTTAGTTATGGTTAATAATGCTGCACCCTGTATACTTTCCTACATACAAGGATATATTTGCAGCACATACAAATATGCAGACAATGTAAACAGGAAAACTAAATCCTTGTGCTTTCTGGCAGAGAAATTCTTGAATCTTCCACAAACTATCAATTTCTTTGGAGTTTGTCATTCAAGAAGGAGAATCACACCTGACAACAAAAAGACAGACAAATAATCCAATTAAAAAATGTGCAAAGAATATGAGCAGACACTTCACCAAAGATGACATTCATATGGCTAACAGACATGTGAAGAAATGCTTGTGATTATTAGCTATTGTTATTGCTGTTGTTAGATGCCATGAAGTCAGCTCTGACTTAAAGTGACCCCATGTACAACAGAATGAAACACTGCCTGGTCCCGCTATCCTCACAATCCTTGCTATGCCTGAGTCCATCGTCACAGCCACTGTGGCAATCCACCTTGTTGAGGGTCTTCCCCTTTTTTGCTGACTATCTACTTTACTAAGGGTAAAGAGGTGTGCTATCCTTCTCCAGGGACTGACTTCTTCTGACACAATGACCAAATGGTGATGTCTGGCCATTCTTGCTTATTAGGAGCATTCTGTCTGTACTTCTTCCAGAACAGATCTATTTGTTATTCTGGCAGTTCCAGGTATTTTCACCAACACTAAAATTGAAATGCATCATTTCTTCTGCCATCTTCCTTATTCATTGTCCAGCTCTCACATGCATATGAGGCTATTGAAAATACCATGGCTTGGGTTAGGTGCACCTTAGTTTTCAAAGAGACATCTATGCTCTTTCACACCTTAAAGAGGTCTTTTGCTGCAGATTTAAAGAGGTCTTTTGCAGTAGATTTTCCCAGTGCAATTTGTTGTCTGATTTCTTGACTACTGATTCCATGAGTGTTGATTGTGGATTCAAGTTGTTGTTGTTGTTGTTGTTGTTATGTGCTGTCAAGTTGGACCCGATTCATAGCGAACCCTCCTTGGGTTTCTGAGGCAGTATCACTACAGAAGTAGATTGCCCAACCTTCCTTCTGAGGAGTGGCTAGTGGGTTTGAACCGCCAGCCTCCTGGTTAGTAGTCAAGTGCCTTAGGCACTATTCTACCAGAGCTCCTGTGGTTTCAAGTAATATTCTACAAATTTATCCATGACAACTTCAATCTTTTCTCCATTTGTCATGATATTGCTTATTGGCCCAGTTGTGAGGATTTTTGTTTTCTTTATATTGCATACTGCACGCTGTAGTCTATAACCTTCATCAATAAGTACTTCGAGTCCTCTTCACTTTCAGCAAGCAAGGTTGTGTCATTTGCATATTGCAGGTTGTTAATGAGTCTTCCTTCAGTCCTGATGCAGCGCTCTTCGTATGTCCAGCTTCTCAGATTATTTTCTCAGTATACAGATTGAGTAAGTATGGTGGAAGGCTACAACCCTGACACACACCTTTCCTGATTTTAAACCAAGCGGTATCCCCTTGTTCTATTTCAATGGCTGCCTCTTGGTCTATGTACAGGTTCCTCATGAGCACAATCAAGTGTTCTGGAATTCTCATTTGCAGTGTTATCCATAATCTATTATGATCCACACAGTCAAATACCTTTGCATAGTCAAGAAACACAGGTAAAATCTTTGTGGTTTTCTTTGCTTGCAGCCAAGATCTATCTGACATCAGCAATGATATCCCTTTTTCCACATCCTTCTCTGAATTCAGCTTGAATTTCTAGCAGTTCCCTATTGATGTACTGCTGCAACCATTTTTGAATTATTTTTAGCAAAATTTTACTTGCATGTGATATTAATGATATTGTTTGATAACTTCTGTATTTTGTTGGATTACCTTTCTTTGGAATGAGCACAAATATCGATCTCTTCCAGTCAGTTTGAATAAAAGTGGTATTAACTGGTCTTCCTTGTAGGTATATGGCTATTATCCTGTCACTGACAGCATTGTACGTCAGGATAGATTTGAATTTTTTTTTTTTTTTTTTTAAATGATGAATGCTGTGCCATTTCTCTTCAATTTGTCTTTCCTGGCATAGTAGACCAGATGACTATCTGATTAAAAATGGCTGATACTAGTCCATCTTAGCTCACTAATGTCTAGGATAAGGAGCTCTGGTGTTGCAAATGGTAATGCATTTGGCTGCTAACCAGAAGGTCATCAGTTCAAACCCCCCAGCTGCTCCACAGGAGGAGGATGAGGCAATCTACTACTGTAAAGATTTACAGACTTGGAAAGCTAATAGAGGTCGCGGTGAGTCAGTATTGACTCAATGGCAGTGGATAATGCCTAGAATATCAATCGTTATGTGTTCCATTTAATTTTTGAAAACTTGCAATTTTCCTGGATTGATTCATTGTACATTAACATTCTGATTATTGGTGAATGTTTGCAGCTGTTTGTTCTCATTTTGAGTCATGCCACATCAGCCAATGAAGATTCTGAAAGCTTTACTCCATCCATGACATTAAGGTTGATTTTACTTGAGGAGGCAGCTCTTCCCAGTTGTATTTTGAGTGCCTTCCAACCTGAGTGGCTTAGTCAGCTCTGTATCAGAACTATTTCATTGCTATTTGCAAGGTTTTCAGTTGCCATTTTTTTTTTTTTTTTTTAAAGAAGAAAGTGGCCTTATCCTTCTTCTCAGTCTGTCTTAGTCTGGAAGCACTGCTGAAACCTGTCCACCATGGGTGACCCTGCTGGTGTTTGAAATACTGGTAGTATAGCTTCCAGCATCACAGCAACATGCAAGCCACCACTGTACAACAAACTGACAGAAGAGTGGTGACATTAGCCATTAGAGAGATACAAATCAAAACTACAATGAGATACCATCTCCCCTGACAATAATGGCACTAATTGAAAAATTGGAAAATAACAAATGTTGGCAAGGTTATGCAGAGATTGGAACTCTTATACACTACTGGTGGGAATGTAAAACCATACAACCACTATAGAAAACAGTATGGTGCTCCCTTAAAAAGCTAGAAATATAAATATGATATGGTCCAGCAATCCCACTCCTAGATATATATCCTAAAGAAATAAGACCTGTGGAATGGATAGACATATGCACACCCATGTTCACTGCAGGATTATTCAGAATAGCAATAAGATGTAAACAACCTAAGTGTCCATTAGTGGATGAATGGATAAACAAACAAGTGCATACACACAATGGATTATATGTAAAGATAAAGAATAATAACTAATCTGTGAAACATCTCACAACATGGATGAATTTGTAGAATATTATGCTGAATGAAATAAGTCAATCATAAAAAGATAAATATTGTATGAGACCACTATTATAAGGGAAAAAATAAAAGACAAGAAATGTTAGCACACAGAAAAAATATTTTTTGTGATGGTTACTAGGGATGGGAGAGGATAGGAAGGAACATTACTGACTAGATAGAAGACACATATTAATAATGATGAAGAGAAAGGCAATATACAACATGGGGGATGTCAGCACAACATGACCAAGGCAAAGGCATACACTGAGGGGAACACAAAAATAAAGGGCAACTGTAGTAATTACTATAACATAGAGAACCCTGCAACAATAGTACTAACAAACAATAATTTACAAATGGATACATAGGTAGACAGGTATGCTAAAGAGGTATGGGAGGGTGTAAGGGAGCACACCCACATGCAGATATGGGATATTTAGTTGTGGATATTTCTACATACATAATTATAGGTGATACATATATATTAATATAGACAATAGAGTAAACCAAGGGTATCATCACGGAAACTTCTCAAGCATAACCAAACACCTCATGGGGAAAAGTTCCTAGGCTGGAGGGTGGAGGATAATAGACTTGAGACAAATCTATGTCAATTGGTACAACATAGGTTGTAAAGATAATGTTCTGCATTCTACTTTGGCAAGTACTGTCTGGGGTCTTAAGAGCTTGCAGGTGGCCATCTAACTATTGGTGTTTTCCAGTCTGGAGCAAAGAAGAGTGAGGAAAATCAAAGATTCAAGGGTGCAGTTAGTCCAAAGGGCTAATGAACCACATACCTCACACCTTACATGATTCTGAGACTAGAGAAACTAGATGGTGCCCAGTTACATTACTGACAGCTCTCACTGGGATCACAGCAGAGGGTCCTAGACAGATTGGGAGGAAAAGGTAGGAAAAAAATAAATCAAATTCACAGAAAAGGCCAGACTTACTGGTGTGACATAAATTGGAGGAACCCTCGACTATGGCCCTGAGACACCCTTCTGACCTGGAACTGACATCATTTCCAGAGATCATCTTTCAGCCAAACAAAAGACATACCCATAAAATAAACATTAACACGGGAGGAATATGTTCCTTAGGGCAATCAATTATATGAGATCTAAAGGAAAACATTTGCCCAAAAGCAAAGATGAGAAGGCAGAAATATGTAGAAAATTCAAAACAAAGGAAACAGGGAACCCAGGGGGAGTTGGAGAAAAGGGGAGAGTGCTGACACATTGTGGGGGATGCAACCAATGTCATGGAACACTTTTATGTACAAACTATTGAATGAGAAACTAATTTCTTCTGTAAGCTTTTACGCAAAGCACAGTAAAACATTAAAATAAATAAACGAATAAAAAGGAGAATCAATAAATGGAGTCAGATCCAAGGCACAGTTCTTCATGAGGCTGGCAGGGGCAAGAGAGGTAGACCAGAATAATGAAATATTAAAAATAAAAATCAGTGTGGAGGACCATGGTGGGGGAGAGGCAGGGAGCAACTGGTGTGATTTATATTTGGGGTCAAGATCTGGGCCAGAAGCAGTGTTTTTGTCTATGGATTGTTTTTGGTGTTTGGTCATAACTGTAACATAGATATCATCTTGTATAGTAAGTGACTTCTGCTTTCAGAGTTTTCTGCTTCCCAGTAAAGGGCGCTGCCATCCACCTGTTGCTCAATTGATAAACCATGAAGTCATATTTTATTACTTCATCTCCACATCCAATCCATCAGAAAATTCTGTCTTTCCTTGTTCAAAAATTACTATACATTTTATTTCCATGTCTTAAACCCCCCCCCCCTTTTTTTTTGTAACCCAAAACATTAGATTCTTTGCCTGGACAACTGCGAAGAGCTGAGACTGGTCTCTATTTTTTCTTTTTGTCCCACTGCAATCTGTTGCCACACAAGACTCAGAGTGAACTTTTGTAAACACAAGTTAGATGGTGTTGCTCTCCTGGATGAATTCCTTCACCATCTTCACACTGAACTTAAAAACAAACAAACAAAAAAAGCATCCAAACCATGGACTTCTAGGCCTTGCATACTTCAGTCTCTGCGGTCTCTTCAACCTCATCTCATGATACTAATTTCATGAGACCAGATGCACTGGTGTCATTCAGTTCCAGAAGCAGGCTAAGCTTGTCTCCACTTCAACCTCTGGGTATGGTGTTGTATTATATTGTTGGGTGCCATTGAGTCCCTTTTGACTGATAGTAACCCTTTGTACAACAGAACGAAACACTGCCTGACCCTGCACCATCCTCACAATCATTGCTGTGCTTGAGTTTGTTGTAGTCACTGTGCCAATCCATCTTGTTGAGAGTCTGACCCTTTTTCACTGACCCTCTACTTTAGCCGGGAGCTCTGGTAGCATAGTGGCTAAGGCACTTGACTGCTAACTAGAAGGTTGGCGGTTCAAACCCACCAGCCACTCCCTGGAAGGAAGATGGGGCAATCTACTTCCGTAGTGATACTGCCTCAGAAACCCAAGAAGGGGTCGCTATGAGTCGGGTCCGACTCGACGGCACATAACAACAACAACAACTACTTTAGCCAGCATGATATTCTTCTCAGGGACTGATCCCTTCTGACAACATCACCAAATCCTGAGAGACAAAGTCTGGCCATTCTTGCTTCTAAGGAGCATTCCACCAAGCAGGGGTGTGTCATCTGCATACTTCAGGTTGTTTATTAGTCTTCCTCTAATGCTGATGCTGTGACTTCATGTTCAGCAATACAGAATACTTGTTCAGCATCCAGATTAAATAAGGATACAACCCTGATGCACAGCTTTCCTGATTTTAAACCACTTAGTATCCCCTTGTTTTGACTCTTGGTCTGTGTACACGTTCCTCATGAGCACAATTAACTGTTCTGGAATTCCCGTTCTTTGCAATGTTCTCCATAATTTATTATGATCCATACAGTTGAATGCTTTGCATAGTCACTAAAACACAGGTAAGCATCTTTATCTGCTTTTAGCCCAAATCCATCTGACATCAGCATTGATGTCCCCTCATCCCATGTCCTCCTCTGAATCTGGCTTTAATTTCTGGTAGTTCTCTGTTGATATATTGCTGCAATCATTTTTGAATTATTTTGAGCAAAATTTTACTTGCATGTGATATTAATGATGTTGTTTGATAATTTTCACATTCTGTTGGATCACCTTTCTTTAGAATGGGCACAAACATGGCTCTCTTCCACTTGGTTGGCCAGGTAACTGTCTTCCAGATTTCTTGCCATAAATGAGTGAGCACCTCCAGTGCTGCATCCATTTGCTGAAAAATGTCAGTAGGTATTCTGTCAATTCCTCGAGTTTTGTTTTTCTCTAATTCCTTCAGTGCAGCTTCAACTTCCTCAAATATTACTGGTTATTGATCATATACTACCTCCTGCAATGGTTGAACATCGACCAATTCTATTTGGTACAGTGACTCTGTGTATTCCTTCCATCTTCTTTTGATGCTTCCTGTGGCATTCAGTATTTTGCCCATAGACTCCTTTGATACTGCAACTTGAGGCTTGAATTTTCTTCAGTTCTTTCAGCTTGAGATATGCTGAGTGTGTTCTTCCCTTTTGGTTTTCTAACTCCAGATCTTCATACATTTCCTTGTAATAAATTACTTTGTCCTCTCAAGTTACCCTTTGAAATCTTCTGTTCAGGTCTTTTACTTCATCATTTCTTCCATTCACTTTAGCTACTCTCTGCTCAATCAAGAGCAAGTTTCAGAGTCTGTTTTGACATCCATTTTGGTCTTCTCTTCCTTTGCTGTCTTTTTAACGACCATTTACTTTCTTCATGTATGATATCCTTGATGTCATCCCACAACTTGTCTGGTCTTTGGTCACTGGTGTTCAAGGCATCACATCTATTCTTCAGATGGTCTCTAAATTCAGGTAGAATGTACTCAAGTCTATATTTTGGCTCTTGTGGATTTCTTTTAATTTTCATCAGCTTTGACTTAAACTTGCATATGAACAATTGATAATCTGATCCACAGTTGGCCCTTGGCCTTGTTTTGACTGATAATATTGAGTTTCTTCATCATCTCTTTCCATATATGTAGTCAATTTTATTCCTGGGTATGCCATCTCATTCAAAAACTCACTGCCATTGAATTGGTTTAGACTCATAGCAACCCCTCCTTGGGTTTCTGAGGTGGTATCTCTATGAAAGTAGATTGTCTAGTCTTCCTTCTGAGGAGTGGCTGGTGGGTTTGAACTGCCAGCCTTCTAGTTAGCAGTCAAATGCCTTAGGCACTATGCCACCAGAGTTGGTGAGGTCCAAATGTGTGGTCACTGTTTATGTTGTTTAAAAAGGTATTTGCAATGCATAAGTCATTGGTCAAGCAAAATTCTATCATGCAATCTCCACTGTAATTTCTGTCACCAAGGCCCTATTTTCTAAATACCAATACTTCTTTGTTTCTACCGTTGCACCAGTAATTATTAATACATCTCGATTTCATGCTTGGGTATAGTACGCACTCAATAAATGTCCACTGAATGAATAAATGATTGCCTGTTTACTTTCTCCTCCATTAAATTGTAAATACTTTGTGGGGGCAGGAGCCCTCCCTGTCTATTCTTTTCCCTATTGTCATCCTGATTCCTAACAGAATGCCCAGTATTCAGTAATTGCTCAATAACTATTTGTTGAATGAATGAATGCATGGACTCAAGCTCTCCATCTGGAATAGATCATAAGTCTATTCCACAGAACCCTTATGTACAATGGCAAGTGGAAGCTGGAGGTCTCTCTGGGGCCAGCTGGGAGAGGATAGTGATGGAGCAGAAGAAGTGAGAAAGGGGGCTCTGGCTTCCTCTTCGTGCTTTTACTGGAGCAACTCTTATTTGTTTTAGAAACTGGGATTCTGTATAGAAATTAGTAAAAAAAGATGTCTACAATTCCTCATACTTTGGTTTTATAGAACTAATGGTTTAGACTAACCCCTTCCTTTTACACTGAAGCTGAAAGAGGGAGAATGTCTTGCTAGTGGACACTTGTCAGTCAGTGGCATAGCTGGGCTAGAGTCTAGGTCATCTCACTCCCTATTCAGTGCTCTCTCTGCAGGACCTCCTCATCTCCCATTGTCCTCTCAGGCCTGCCCTGCACCTCTGGGATGTGGGCTGAGAGAAAGGTCTGGCTTATCCCTAGGGGTTGTAAATGCTTAACACACTTGGCTGCTAACTGAAAAGTTGGAGGTTCAAGTCTACCCAGAAGGGCCTTAGAAGTAAGGCCTGATGATCTATTTCTGAAAAACCAGCCACTGAAAACCCTGTGGAACACAATTCTACTTTGACATCCATGGGGTTATCATGAGTTGGAGTAGACTTGTTGGCAACTGGTTCCAGTGGTGAAGGCAGAGGGTGATTATCCTACTGGAGTCATTTTTGGGCATAGCTAGATGTGCATGGGACTCAAACCACTTCTTTGTCAATCAATCAACATTAGAAGTTAGGCACTTCCTGAAACTGAGTGCTGAGCTGGCATTGTCCCCAACAGATTTATGTGAACAGATTCATGGAAGCCACAGTGTGCACACATGACAGACAATGTGAGCACAACCAGAAAGTGGTGGGCCAGTCAGCATGGTGATATTATCTCTATCAACAGGCTCCTGCTGGGGAATTCTATTTGTATGGTTTATTTTACTAGACAAAATTATTTTGAGATTCATCCATATTGTTGCATGTATCAAGAGTTCATTCCCTTATAATTTATTCTGGATTGAATTGTGTCCCCACAAAATATGTGTTGTAAATCCTAACCTCCATACATGTGAATGGAATCCCATTTAGGAATAGGGTTTTCTTTTGCCCAATTGTTTTCCAAAATGGTTGTACCATTTTACCTTCCCACCAGTAGTATATGAGAGTTCTAGTTTCTCTACATCATTGCCAACATTTCATATAGTTAGTTGCTTTAATTTTAATCATTCTAATAGGTATGTTGTAATTGATCAATGTGGTTTAAATTTGCATTTTCCTAGTGACTAATGCCACCACTCATGGCATTAAAGTATTCTAATAAAATGTGCAAAGACCTGGAATTAGAAAACCAAAAGGGAAAATACACTCGGCATTTCTCAAATGAAAGAACTGAAGGAGAAAAATCAAACCTTCACTTGCAATATTGAAGGATTCTATGGGCAAAATATTGAATGATGTGAGAAGCATCAAAAGAAGATGGAAGGAATACAGAGAGTCACTGTACCAAAAAGAATTGGGCGATGGTCAATCATTTCAAGATGTAGCATATAATCAAGAACCAATGGTATTAAAGGAAGAAGTCCAAACTGCACTGAAGGAATTGGTGAAAAACTAGGCTCTAGGAATTGATGGAATACCCATTGGGATGTTTCAACAAACAGATTTAGTGCTGAAGGTACTCATTCTATGCCAAGAAATTTGGAAGATAGCTACCTGGACAACTGAGTGGAAGAAGTCCATATTTGTGGCCATTCCAAAGAAAGGTGAGCAAACAGAATGCAGAAATTATTGAACAGTATCATTAATATCATACACAAGTAAAAATTTTGCTGGAAATAATTTAAAAACAGTTGCATTAGTACACTCTGACAAGGGACTGCCAGATCAAGCTGGATTCAGAAGGGGATGTGGGATGAGAGATATCATTGCTGATGTCAGATAGATCTTGGCTGAAAGCAGAGAATACCAGAAAGTGACTATGCAAAGCACTCGATTGTGTGGATCATAATAAATTATGGAGAACATTGTGAAGAATGGAAATTCCAGAATACTTAATTGTGCTCATAAGGAACCTGTACATAGACCAAGAGGTAGTCATTTGAACAGAACAAAGCGGTACTGAATAGTTTAAAATCAGGAAAGGTCTGTATCAGGGTTGTACTCTTTCACCATACTTATTCAATCTGTATCCTGAACAAATAATCTGAGAAGCTGGACTATATGAAGAAGAATGTGGCATCAGGATTGGAAGAAGACTTATTTACAACCTGTGACATGCTGAAAGTGAAGAACACTTGAAGCACTTAATGATGGAGTATACTTCAACATAAAGAATACAAAAATCCTCACAACTGGCCCAATAAGCAACATCATGACAAATGGAGAAAAAAACTTAATTTGTGAAAGAGTTTCTTTTACTTGGAACCACAATCAATTCCCATGGAAGTGGCAGTCAGGAAATCAAACCACATATTGCATCGGGCAAATCTGCTGCAAAAGACTTCTTTGAAGTGTTAAAGAGCAATGATGTCACTTTGAAAACTAAAGTGCACCTGACCCAAGCTATAGTATTTTCAGTAGCCTCATATGCATGTGAAAGCTGGACAATGAATAAGGAAGACTGAAGAAGAATTGGTGCCTTTAAATTATGGTATTGGCAAAGAATACTGAATATATCAAGGACTGCCACAAGAACAAACAGGTATAGCTAGAATGCTCTTTAGAAGCAAGAATGGCCAGACTTCTCTTGTACTTTGGTCATGTTGTCAGGAGGCACCAGTCCCTGGAGAGGATACCATGCTTGCTAAAGTAGAAAGTCAGTGAAAAGAGGATGACCCTCAATGAGATGGATTGACACAGAGGCTGCAAGAATGGGCTCAAGCATAGCAAGGATTGTGAGGATGGATAGCTTAGGACCAGACAGGGTTTTGTTTTGTTGTTCATAGTCATGAGTCGGAATTGACTTGAGGACACTTAACAACAACAACAGTGAGTAATGATATTCAGCATCTTTTCCTGTACTTATTTGTCATTTGTATAAGTTTGTTCTTTGGTGACATGTCTATTCAAATCTTTTGCCTACTTTTTTTAGGGGGAGCTGTTTGTTTTCTTATTATTCAATTTTGAGAGTTCCTCATATATTCTGGATATTGTTGTTGTTGTTGTTATGAGCCGTCGAGTTGGACCTGACTCATAGTGACCCTTCCTTGGGTTTCCAAGGCAGTATCACTACGAAGTAGATTGCCCAACCTTCCTTCTGAAGAGTGGCTGGTGGGTTTGAACCGCCAGCCTTCTGGTTAGCAATCAAGTGCCTTAGGCACTATGCTACCAGAGCTCCCATATATTCTGGATACAAGTCCTTTATTGGGTATATGATTTGCAAATAGTTTATCTCAGTCTATGACTTATCTTTTCATTCTCGTAGGAATGTCTTTTGAAGGGCAGAAGTTATTAATTTTCATGAAGTCCAATTTGTTAATTTGTTCTTTTATGGGATTGGTGTCTTATCTAAAAAAATCTTTGTCTAATCCATGGTCACAGGATTTTTCTCCTAGAAATTTTATAGTTTTAGTTTTCTAAAATTTTAATTTAGTAATTGTTTTGGTTACCTAGTGGCACTCTAAGAGAATATACCACAAATGAGATGGCTGAACAAACAGGAGTTTACTCTCTTACAGTTTGGAGGCTTTAAGTCCGAGTTCAAAGTGCCGGGCTCTAGGGGCTGGGTGAAAGCCCCTCAACCTTGGGCTTCAGCTCTGCCTCCTGTTCCCAGCCCACTGAAGCTGGATGCTTTTCTTCACTCAGCTGCTGAGGCTGACAAGCCCAAGGTTGACAAGTAAAAGGGCACAGTCCTGATGTTACCAAACCACATGGCAAGCCATTAATTCAAGTCCTTCAAAAGTCCCAAGGTCAGCAGATCATGGGAGGCTGCTGAACAACATGGCTACATGCAGGGTTCAAGCATGCCATAAGCTAGAGACCATTTCCAAAGCTGTTTCTTATATACAGGAAACAGACTACATCCCTAAAGCAGCTACTCAGCTGCTCCAATAGATTCCACCATGAAGTTAATTACCAATCTCACCAAGGGGAATAACTATATTAAGCTGCCCAGCCACTCAACCAGGCCCAGCCAAGTTGACACACACACACACAAACTACCACACTAATAATAATAGAAACAGATAAGAGGCTTTAACCAAAAAAATCAAACTCACTGCCATTGAGTCAGATTCCACACACAGCGACCCCTCCTTGGGTTTCCGACATGGTATCTCTATGGAAGTTAGATTGCCCAGTCTTCCTTCCGAGGAGTGGCTGGTGGGTTTGAACCACCAGCCTTCTGGTTAGCAGTCAAATGCCTTAGGCACTAGTCCTAACAATTTCTTTCCTATTCTTCCTTCTTTCCACTCAGATCCTAAGTTGGAAAGACAAAATGCTAGGTAGATGCTTCTTACACATAAGTGATAAAAATGAGGTTTTTGTATTTTTCAGAGGACTGTAAAGCTCAGACTTTCTTTGGGACAGATGATGAGATTGATGGAGACTGCGTCAGTCCTCTCCTAAAATCTAAGCAAGGCAAGCCCTAAAGGAAGGGCTGTGACAATGGGGAAGAAGAAGAAGAAGGAGGGTGAGGAAAATCTCAGTGAGAGGGAAGGGGAGTTCACGTGGCCACAAGCCCCTTTCCAGTGGATGTTTGTATGTAAGAAATGCACATGAGCTGGTGCTGGCTGCCTGTGACAAGAGCAGACGCCAACTCATCCAGTGGCATCAACATTCATGTAACTAGAATCCCTGCTCTGGTCCCTCTTTATCCCAAATCTTTATGTTGTTGTTGTGTGCTGTCAAGTAGATTCCAACTCATATTGATGTTATATGACAGAGTAGAACTGCACCATAGGGTTTTTTAATTTAATTTTATTTTTTAAATTTTTATTGTGATTTGGTGAAAATTTACAGAGCAGATTCACTTTCCATACAACAGTTCACATGCAGTTTGTCTCATGACATTGACTACAATTTACCCCAATGAAACAGCTCCCCTCCCACTTCCTCCCCATAGTTATCTCTTCCCTGTGTCCATCCCTCCATTCACTCCTTCCCCCTGAGCTGTCTCCCTGTGCATAAACAGCCCTTCTTTCTCCCATGATTGTTCTCTCCAATGAGTGTATCTACCTCAGCTACATGTTCAACTCATATGTCTGTCCTTTGTTTGGCTGGAAGTCACAGGTCTGGGTTCAATTCCAGACCTGAAGGGCAGTTAGGGGCCATAATCTCAGTGGTTCTGCCGGGCTCTATCGGACCAGCAAACCTGGTCCCCCCCCCCTTTTTTTTTTCTCCAAATGATTTTGA
>NW_006921701.1:7349584-7350161 GCF_000298275.1 Orycteropus afer afer | reverse complement strand
CCAAGAAGTGACTACAACCTTGTCCCTTGTCAGCTCTACTATACACCTGGGAATTCTTACAGATCATACAAATACATTTATAGGACCATTGTCTGACAACACTATACATGGTCTTGGGTACACTCCCCGTTTCATAGACATACCTAATCGTTTAGCCTGTCCACCCATCTATCCACCCATATACCCATGTTTACCTTCACTGACAACACAGTACTGTATGTGCAAAAGGGCTCACTCATCTTTGTTGTCTATACCTCTCTATGTCTTCCTCTTCCTCAATGCCACCATGTTAATTACTCACATTTGGTACATTCCCCTTCTCTTCACCCAAATCAATAATATCTCTACCTAACAGTGTTCCCCCCACCACCCCTGGTAACCAACAAGGGAAATTTCCTTCCATAGATAAAACTTTCCTTGACTTTTACAATAATGGACTAATACAATATTTGTCCTTCTGTGATCGACTTATTTCACTCAGCATAGTGTTCTCCAAGTTCATCTACATTATGCAGTGTTTTGTAGATTCTACGTTATTCTTTAGGGTTGCATAGTATTCCATTGTGTGTATGTACCA
>NW_006921701.1:7326702-7337433 GCF_000298275.1 Orycteropus afer afer | reverse complement strand
GTTTTGCCAGCACCATTTATTAAACAAACATTCTCTTCCCCATTTAATGGATTTTGGGCCTTTGTCAAAGATCAGCTGACTATAGGTCGATGGTTCTATTTCAAGTGTCAGATATTTTGCAAAGGGAGTCTAGATCCAAAGTGTAAGGCATGCAGAAATGAAAGGTAAATGTTTGTTAAGTTCATTCTCCCCTTGGTCCTAAGCATAGTATTCCTACAGCATACATAGTTCTTCTGTTGGGAAAGGCACTAAATGCTGGATTTGCAACCAGGTTATCTGAATTTAGGGATTGCTCTGGCCAAAAATATGAGGCTCTGGGCTCTCAAGTATCTACCTCTTCCCCAATCCCCTTAAGTTTTACTGTATTCACCTACTTTTTCCTGTGCTGTCTATTAAAATTTACTCTTATGAAAGAATCTGCAAATCTCTCACAAAGATGTACAAATGACTAACATCTTCATCTTCCCATGGGTATTTACATTTCTACCCAAGTAAGTGCTTTTATGAAGAAATGCAATGGTGAAATTTTATGCGTGTGGTAAACAAATAAAATTTGGGATGTTGTTGTTTTTGTCGTTATGTGCCATCGAGTCGGACCCGACTCATAGCGACCCCTCCTTGGGTTTCTGAGGCAGTACCACTACGGAAGTAGATTGCCCCATCTTCCTTCTGAGTGGCTGGTGGGTTTGAACCTCCAGCCTTCTGGTTAGCAATCAAGTGCCTTAGCCACTATTGTACCTATAAATGATATCAGGTAGTGATCATTTCCCCTTTTTACCTGTAAAGCCCATGGAAGCAATAGTCAAGAAATCAAATGACATATTGCATTGGGCAATTCTGTTGCAGAAGACCTCTTTTAAAGTGTTAAAAAGCAAAGATGTCAGTTTGAGAACTGAGGTGCACCTGACCCAACCTATGGTATTTTCAATTGCCTCATATACATGTGAGATCTGGAAAATGAGTAAGGACGATTGAAGAAGAATTGATGCCTTTGAACTATGGTATCGGAGAAGAGTATTGAATATACCATGGACTGCCAGAAGGACAAAGAAATCTGTCTTTGAAGAAATACAGCCAGAATAGAATGCTCCTTAGAAGCAAGGATAGTGAGACTTTGCCTTATGTACTTTTTCACTTTTTTATTGTGATTTGGGTGAAATTTTACAAATCAGATTCATTTTATACTCAACAGTTCATACACAGTTTGTTTAATGACACTGGTTACATTCCCCACAATGTACAGCTGTCTTCCCACTTCCTCCTTATGGTTACCCTTTCCTTGTGTCCTTCTTGAATATGCATTCCTGCCTCCCTACCTTTCTCCCTGTGTATATGCAGCCCTTCTGATCTTCCATGGTTGATTGTTCTAAGGAGTATGTCTCCCTGGTGTACGTGCTCAGCTCATAGGTCTGTCTATTGTTTGACTGAGAGTTAAGCCATAGGAGTAAGTCTGAAGGGTGACTTGGGGCCACAGTGTCGGGAGTTTCATCAGTCTCTATCAGACCAGTATTCTGGTCTTTTTTCTTTTGTTTTTGGGTTTTGTTTCACATTCTTCTCCCACTCTATACACGATCTCCAATTTTGATCCTTTTCTGAGTGGTTGGCATTAGTAGCTTGGCACCATCTAGTTCTTATGGTCTCAGGCTCATATAGGCTGAGATTCTCATGGTCCATTTTTCCTTTGGACTGTTACTATGTGTCTCTGATTTTCTTTACTCTTCCTTGCTCCGGATAAGGAAAGACCAATAGTTGCACTTGTTTTGGTTACTTAGTTATACTTTGACAGGAATATACCACAAATATATGGCCTTAATAAACAGGAGTTTATTCTCTTACAGTTTTGGAGGCTAGAAGTCCGAGTTCAAAGTGCTAGGCTTTAGGGCTCGATGAAAGCCCCTAAACCTTGGGCTTCAGCTCTGCCTCTTGCTCCTGGCCCACTGAAACTGGAGGTATCTTTTCACTCAGGCAGCTGCTGGCTGCTGAGGCTAACAAACCCAAGGTTGACAAGTAAAAAGGCATAGTCCCAGATACTACCAAACCACATGGCAGGCCATTGATTCAAGTCCATTAAGAGTCCCAAGATTGGCAGATAACATGGCAGGGAGCTCAATCACGACTCGGCTATGTGCAGGGTTCAAGTGTGCTGCAAGCTGCCTTAAAGTTGCTTTCAATCTACTGGAAGCAGCCCACATCCCTAAAACAGCTACTCAGCTGCTCCAGTAGATTCCACCATGGAGTTAATTACCAATCTCACAATGGAGCATAACTATATCCAGCTGCCCAGCCACTCAAAACCAGGCCCAGACAAACTGACACATAACCCTAACTAGCACAGCATCTTAGATGGCTGCTCTCAAGCTTTAAGTCATTACCCATTACTTACAGAAGTAAGATGTAGAACAATATTTTTATATAGCATGTTATGCCAATTGATCTTGATGTCCCCTGTGACTGTAGTTCCTAGCCCATAGGCCCACCAAGTCAATCCCACAAGGTGCTTAGTTATGGCTAAGAAATTATCCTAACTTCGCCTCTTGTTAGGTTTAAACTGCATGTGTACATTTTTGTAGTACATACAAATACATATGTAGGAATATCGTCTGCCAAAGCTATGTGTGGTTGTGGGTATATTCCCATTTGCCTATCCACACCTGATCTTCTTCCCTGTGTGCCTCAGTATCCACCTGTAGATTAGTGTTCGCTATTACTGATATTAGGAGGAGCTCTGGTAGTGTAGTGCCTAAGGCATTTGACTGCTAACCAGAAGGCTGGTGGTTCAAACCTGCCAGCCACTCCTCAGAAGGAAGGTTGGGCAATCTACTTCCATAGTGATGCCGCCTCGGAAACCCAAGGAGGGGTCACTATGAATCGGGTCCGACTTGACGGCACATAACAACCACAACAAAACATTACTGATATTACTGATAATTCAGTGTTGTGTATGCAATAGTATTTGCCTTTATTGGCTGTACCTCTTGTGTACCTCTCTGTGTCTTCTTTTTTGTCTCATGTACTTTGGACATGTTATCAGGAAGGACCAGTCCCTGAAGTAGGACATCATGCTTAGTAAAGGAGAGGGTCAGTGAAAAAGAGGAAGCCCTCAATAAGATGGATTGACACAGTGGCTGCAACAGTGGGCTCAAACAGCAATGATTGTGAGGATGGCACAGGACTGAGCAGTGTTTCGTTCTGTTGTACATAAAAAACAAACAAAGAAACAACTCTTTGGATTGCCACCGAGTCAGATCCAACTCATAGCGACCCCTTCTTGGGTTTTTGAGGCACTATCTCTCCCGAAGTAGATTGCCCGACCTTCCTTCCGAACCACCAGCCTTCTGGTTAGCAATCAAATGCCTTAGGCACTGTGCCGCCAGACCTCCTCTGTTGTACATAACATCTCTATGAGTTGGAAGTAACTCACGGCACCTAACAACAACAACAACAATGTTGGCAAGGATAGTGACTCTAAAGTTGTTGCACAAGACAGGAAGTAGTTTCATTATTCTGGGGAAAAACAATGTTGGATTAAATAGTACCAGAGAGGAGTTGAAAACATAAAAATGTATATAATTGTCAGGTATTTATGTTTGCTTAAATTTTGCTCTATATTACAAATTCTTCTTAAATATGCAAAGTTCCTTGGGTAATGAAAATGGTTAAGTGCTTGTCTAGTCAAAAGGTTGACAGTTCATAATCACCAAGGGACACCTCAGGAGACAGGCCTGATGATGTGCTTCTGAAAGGTCACAGCCTGGACAACTGTGGAGCACAGTTCTACTTTGGGGTGGCAATGAGTCAGAATTGACTTATTGGTAACTAACAACAACAGCAAATTTATTTATTCATTTTAAAAACCAATATTTGATTATAACAAATTAAAATATACAACATAGTGATTGGTAACTGTTTGCATTAAACTATTTAAGTATTACCTTTAATCGATCTGATAGCTATTTTTAAAAAGTATAATATGGATATGAATTTGAATCTCTTAGTCAACTACATCCTAATTATTTGGCTCACAGTGTTCTATCTACCTGGAGTTTCCTGGACTTCCCTGACTTTTCTGGCTGTGGAAAATTCCTGAACCTGCAAGAAAAATTTTTCTATTATAAAAGGTAACAAAAATTCTAGCCAAGACAAGGCAAAGAAAAAATACTAATTCTGGCCACAGAGGGCTTTGGCTTTCCACTGGGTCCCAAGGAGATCACCTGCATCAGGTGGAAGTTAGTACCTTGCAATGGGTTAGGGATGGAAATGCATTAGGGGGAGGGAAGGTTAGCATGGGAATGTGAGGGAAATAGTTTAACCCATATTTGCTTCTGTGATGCTAGACTTGGGTAATTCCAATGAGATTTATGAGCATGTACTGAGATGGTATGTGGGACTAAAACAGCTAAATCCAAGAAGTCTGGGTGCTATGCCTGTACCAGGACATCCTTCTAGGTGCCAGGACACTAAGGTGGGACTGAGAGTATAGTCTGGAGTGTTGTAGAAACAAGACTGTCTAATATCTTTCTAGAATAACTTTTTCAGCAACCCACAGCTTCTTTATTTCGAAGTAAGTGCTAAGAAAACCTTCTAGTTGACTTTAACTCATGGTGACCCCGTGTGTATCAGAGTACATCTGTGCTTCATAGGGTTTTTAGTGGCTGATATTTTGGAAGTAGATCACCAGGCCTTTCTTCTGAGGTGATGATTTTCCTCCTCCTTCTCCACAGGACAGAGCTCTGGTGATACAGTGGTTAAGACAGTTGTCTGCTAACTGAAAGCTTGGTGGTTTGAACCCACCAGCCACTCCATAGAAGAAAGATGAGACAATCTACTTCTGTAAAGGTTTATAGCATTGGAAACCCAGTGGGGGTTGCTATGAGTCAGAATTGACTTGATGGCAGTGAATTTGGTTTCTTGGTTTCTCTACAGGATGAAGGAACCAGTGGTCTCAACAACCCCAGTGACTTTTGGATAATTTCAGGATAATAGAGAGAAGCTTGTATGACCTCAAGTATATCTCAAACCTTTGCTCAATAATCTGGTGTGTCGCATTTTTGCCCTTTGATGGGAGAAGGAAGGGTGTTGTAGGAGCCTATCCACCCTGGAGACTCATCAAGGAAACTGGCAATACTGGAGTCTATCCAGTCAATTTTCATGAAGGTGACTAATAAATGCTAGGGTGGGGTAATATTATGCAATGTTCCTGCACCTCTCCCTAGGGAGAAAATTCTGTCCCTGCCATAAACCTACAGTGGGATTATAGGCGTCTTCCAGCATGACTTTGTGTCAGGTTCTGCCCTGGAAAAAATGGACCCAAAGACTCATGTATGACCCCGTGTGTATCAGAGTACATCTGTGCTTCATAGGGTTTTTACATAGGGTCATGCTCTCAAAGGCTTCTTGATAAATGTTTATGAGTATAGCTTTTGGCCTATATTAACTTATGTTACTGGGTTAAATTTAGTAATGCTTCTCAATGTGTGATCTGGAGACCAGTATCACCTAGCCTGTTAGTTAAATGCAGATTCCCGAGCCCATTCCAGATTTACTAAATTACGATCTCCTTGGAGATTTTTGAAATCTGCATTTCAAAAAACTTCCTAGCTGATTCTTATATGTATTAAATTTTGAGGCCCACCAATTTACAATGTTGGTGCTGTATGTTTACAGGTGCAGGAGGAAGGTGAAAAGGTGGAAATCTGGAAAAGTAGTCCATTGCTAGAGGGAAGCCATTTTTACAAAGCGAAAACAGTCCAAGGGCAGAGCTAAAGCAAATGTCAGTTACATGTGATCTCCATATTGAAGTGGATGCAAGTCAGTTTGGGTTCTCATTGTAGTACATATAGCTGGGGACATTTACAGTACCAGTCCTTAAAAGTGTCCACTGAGCTTCTGTTAAGTATGATGGAAAATAGTGGTGATATACAACGTGTTAGATGTAATTGTTACTGAATTGTACATGCAAAAACTGTTGAAATGGCAAATGTTAGATATATATGTGTGTGTATGTATGTATGTATATGTGTATATATACATATATATACATGCACACATATATACTTGTACACATATGTATATATAACACATACATGTACAAATACACATATATACACATGTATATATACATGTACATACACACACACACTCACACACATATATAGAGATCATATTGCTGTTAGGTGCCATTGGATCAGTTCCAAATCATAATGACCTATATATAACAGAACAAAACATTGCCTGGTCCTCTGTGTGTGTGTGTGTATTTATACACATGCACACATATATACACACACACACATACATATATGTACAAAATACATGAAATAGTACTTGCTTTATACACACTTACAAATATATACAAAATATACATAACACATACATAATTTATATATGTGTACATATCTTTACCTCAGTTTTAAAATAAGAGTTTGTCCTAGCCCAATGCCTTTCTATTCCTAACAAGATTTTGTGCTTGACAGGTAGAACTCTTTCTTCAGAAGGGACAGATGGATGGTATTTACAGGACTACTTCATCATCAATCAATAGCCAAGCTGATTAATAATTTTTCTTTACAACCTATCTGTGAAGTCCCTTTGCCTTCTTTTATTTTCATCTTAACCCTCTTAGTGTTCCTTTTCTACTGTACTAATTTAACCACCTGGGACAGAAGGGAAGATAGGGTTAAACTTTAAAATCTCTCTTCTTTTACCAAAAACCAGAACCAAACCCACTGCTGTCGAGTCAGATCTGACTTACAGTGACCCCTCCTTGGGTTTCCAAGGCAGTATCACTACGGAAGTAGATTGCCCAACTTTCCTTCCGAGGAGTGCCTGGTGGGTTTGAACCACCAGCCTTTTGGTTAGCAGTCAAATGCCTTAGGCACTATGCCACCAGAGCTCCCTTATTTTACATCTGTTAATATTTAAAAATAATACATACTTACAGAGAACCTTCTAAGGGTTGAAGCAGAGCATCAGCAATCAAAATCTTACATTAGACTGAACAAATGAGGTCTCGGCATAATTCTTTTGAGGTGCTGGAGACCTTCACCTAAAAAGCTCACTGTGCCAAATCCCAGGGCCAGTATTGCCAGGAATTACTCAAACACACTGGTAGTTTGATTTCACAAGTTCCCTCTAATTCACCCTTCCTTGCTGTTTCCTCAGGGACCACACCATCAAAACTTTCATCACTGTCTTTTTGTGGATATTTCCTGGCCGGGTTCCACACTTCTATGTCGTCCTGAAAACCAGACTCTTTCTCGTACACTTTTTTTTTTTTTTAAATGATGCTCCGTAACCTGGGAACTTCTTGTCATCTGTCAAACCCATTTTCAATTCTTAAGGCTAGCACTCAAGTGCTTAAAGTTCTCTTTCTTGAGCCAGACTTCCCTCTTTGAAATCCCCTTCAGATGGATCTTCTCAGGGTCCTCACATCTCTTGCTCATTTACCTCCATGTCCTTGCTCATACAATGTCCTTTGCCAGAGATATTATCCCTCCTTTTTCCATCAATCCCCATCTAGCACTGCTACCAAGAATCACTCCTCCTTAGGAGTCCTCTATGACTCCCCTTGTCTCTCGGTCTGCCCTACATAGTCCTGTTATCTGAGTTATTATAGTCTCTGTCTATTTTCTCCAAAATCTGATTGTAATCTCTTCCTTGGTAGGGATTGAACATAAGAGGTACCCACAAATACAGTGAGTAAATTCACAGATCTCACCACTCTCCTACTGGGAGGAGGGGCAACTAGCCAATGTAGCTCTCTGGATTCATTCAACAGATCTTGATCAAGTTCTCCATTTTCTAGTTGAGGAAAGTGAGGCTCAGTTTGAGCTCACAGTGCTCATTAATGACAGGACTGAGGTTAGACTTAATTACTGGCTAACTGGTCTTCTCTGACGTTTCATGACTGTTTATGCCTTACAAAACTCAGGATAACAAAAATCCAGTCAATTAGTCAGGCAAGTTGTAACACTTTCTAGTGTCTGTTTGTCTATCTGTCTCTTTAATTTCAAAACATTTTTTTCCATATGTAACTTCATTTACTGTGAGCTCTGGTGGCATAGTGCCTAAGGCACTTGACTGCTAACCAGAAGGCTGATGGTTCAAACCCACCAGCCACTCCTCGGAAGGAAGGTTGGGCAATGTACTTCCATAGTGATACTGCCTCGGCAACCCAAGGAGGGGTCGCTATGAGTCGGGTCCGACTCGACGGCACATAACAACAACAACAACAACAACTTCATTTACAACCTTGGAGTCCCTGGGTAGCACATTTAATATACTTGGTTGTTAACTGAAAGGTTGGAAGTTCAAGTCCACCAGAGGTGCCTCAAAAAAAAAGACATGGCAATCTGCTTCTGAAAAATCAGCCACTAAAAATCCTATGGAACACATTCTCCACTGACACACAGTGTCGCCATGTGTCAGAATCGACTTGACAACAACAAATTTTTTCATTATTCTTTTTTTTTTCTTATTTTCTTTATACAGATAAACTGAAAATGGCTGGGTTCTGGAGAGGCAAATGGCTTGCTGGCAAGAAAAACAGGACATCCCTGCCAGCTGTGGCTATCAATAGCATTGGCAATGTCTGTCATGGAACATGACTGTGGATGAGCCAGAGAGCAGGCAAGAGTGGAGAAACATGTCGAGCAACTGAAGCAGGTTTGAAAATTGCAAATGTAATCCTTATTTGGCCCTGGCATCATTCTTTACATATCTGGGTTTAAACATAATTCACCCAGCCCTGACCACACTCTTGACTAATTACCTATTTCTGTCTTGTAATATTAAAAAAAGGATTTGAATCAGCATGCCTCAATGCTTAAAACACTGTAACAAGAAAAACTTATACCCTATGTAATTGGGGAAATTGGGACTGGAGGAGGGAAGGAAAATAAGGGTAAGAAGGGAAAAAAATTGAAGCCAGAGTGAGGTTGTTATTACTAAATGTCGGCTGCTCTAAAGTGGGGTTAGTGGCCACAGGCCAGCTGCACATTGGTTTTTAACATCCTTGGAGCCAAACAAAGAAGGAAACAAGATTAATTACACACTTTACAGAGAAAATAAAATAAAAGCAAACCAGTTTCTCATGAGAACACAGCTATTTCCTGATACCCCAGGTCTGATAGACATTTCTCCCACAGTCTCAAAAAGAGGAGATTTTGTAAGGTAGAGAAGAGTGTCTTCAGCACACTCCTACTGCAGTGCAAATTCCACAAGACTTTTAGAAATTCTGTTCCTTATATCTGGATAATACAAAGCCAAAGGCAGTTTAGGAAACGCAATTTTGAGTGGCAAAATGACGGTATCGAAATCCCCGATGAGCTAACTTCATTCAAGGACAGACACCAAAGTATCTAGAAAACTGGATTCATTAGTCAGTCTTCCATTTAGGCAGTCTTCCATAAATATTTCTCACAACTAAACAACCAAGAATTCAAAGTCATAGTCCCTAATGGTCATCTGGGCTTCAAATTCTCTGTCCTGATGGCCAAAGGCTGTTCCAGATGGTTTGACAGGTGATCAGCGGGTCATCTACTCTGTTCTTGTAAATGAGACTGTATGCCTGCTCTGAACTTAGGTTTATGGCCTGGTAGTGGGATCAAAGCCAGTATAGGTACAGGGCTGCTAGGCTGCACAATTCCAGGGGCTGTTATTCACGCCATATTCTAAAATGGACTTCAAGTTTGTGGGATGCTTATCCTAAGGAGGCTTTCTGCTTTCTTGTTTTTCAGTCAAAAGGTATGAAAAAGGCAGTATGGCTAATCAAGATAGACTTAAATATATTACAGTTCTCAAAGGAGGGCTTGTTGGAAGTAGGATTACTTAGTGGTTACTAGTATAGGCTTAGGAGTCAGACAGCTAGGTTCAAGAATCTGCAACACTGGAAAAAGAAAAAAGAGAATCTGCAAAACTATGTGACCCTGGGCAAGTTACTTCATCTCTGAGCATTAGTATCCTTGTCTGTAAAATGGAGATGACAATTATCTCACAGGGCTGTGAGGATTAAGTAGAAAATGTATGTAAAGTGTTTAGTACAGTGCCTGGCATACACACACGCACACACACACACACACACACAGACATTAGTTGTTAGATATATTTTATATTATTAATATACGTGGCATAGTTCCTAAGGCATTTGACTGCTAACCAGAAGGCTGGTGGTACAAACCCACCAGTCACTCCTTGGAAGGAAGGTTGGGCAATCTACTTCTGCAGTGATACTGCCTCAGAAACCCAAGGAGGGGTTGCTATGAGTCGAATCCACTCGATGGCAGTGAATTTTGTTTTTTTCTTTTTTTGGTTTTAGTACTCCATAGGAGTCTGTGTGGCACAAGTAGTTTGTGATCAGTTGCTAACCTAAAGGTTGGTGGTTCAAACCAGTCGCTCCACAGAAGAAAGATCCTGGCAAACTGCTTACATAAAGCTTGCAACCAAGAAAACCCTATGGAGAAGTTCTACTATATAACACATGGGATCACCAAGAGTCAGGGACAGACTCAACAGCAGCTAACACCACCACCACCAGTGCTCCATAATGTACTTGAGTCTTATTTTCATTCCTAGATATCCTAGCACTATAGAAACCATCCCTACATTTTGAGTCCTCATCTGCATCTTGAAGGAACTAGAAATGCAAAGAGGGTAAAGAAAATAAAATAGCAAAGAATGCATTTGGATTAATTTTTAATACTTGAAATAGGTAGGTTTTTTTTTTTTTTTTTT
>NW_006921701.1:7301674-7320134 GCF_000298275.1 Orycteropus afer afer | reverse complement strand
TTTCTTCTGTGGCACCACTGGGTGGGTTCAAACCACTACTATTGAGTGGTAGTCACTCAATAAATAGTTGAGTGAATGAATCTTGGAGATTGTAATGCAGTGAGTTACAATATGGCCTTTCTAGCCATAGTCTTTTAGCTCCCACCAAATGATTGGGTGGGATTACACAAATGAGGTGCTTGTGGCCCATCCAGGGCATTGGACAGTTTGGTAATAATGCAAATAAAGTGCATGGCACTCTTATGGTGGTGGGACCATGCAAATAAATTGTATGGAACCCTAATGAGGATATTGGTTAGTTTTGCCATCCCTCTAGGCTTAAGATGAGCCATCCCACAGACAGAAAGAGGGGACATAACTACCACCAAGAAGAGATAGGAGTAGAATGAATCCTTTGGACCTGGGGACCCTACACTGGGAAACTTCTAGACCTAAGACACAGAGAACTGTAAACCATAGACAGTGAGAGATGATGAGAAGAAGCAGCAGACAAATAGAGGCAGCACTGGAGTGAGACAGTGCAGTGGGCTTCCTGGCCCACAGTGAGAAAGCTGAGCACCTTTGGGCAGGAGGCTTGCTGGTAGAAGTGGAGTGTCTCCAGACACTTGTCAACAGAGATAGGCTTGCCATCCTTGAGAAAGAGACCTGAGGCTTTTGGGCCAAGGTTTACTGGTAGAATGAGGTGCCTCTGGGCACTTATTGGTGGAGCTAAAAAGCTTTATAGCACTAGCTTGAGCAGGGCAGAGGCTGGGCTGGCCCAAGGGGCTTAAAGAGATGAGAGGCTGGGGGCTAGGGAAAGCCCTGCCTATGGGGATGGCTGAGAAGAGGCTGTCCTGACCTAAGAACTGTGTCCTGAGTCTTTCCTGATTCTGAATTGTAACCTGTTCCTTCCCTCATAAACTCCATAATCATGAATATTGTCTGTGAGTTCTGTGTGGCCATTGCAATGAACTGTCAAACCCAGCAGAGAAGTAGAGAGTGCCATGGGAGGGACTGCTGTGTCAGAACTGACAAAAAGGTTGGAGAGAGGAGGACTTAGGTGGATGCTGCTGATGAACTTCCCCTTCCTGAAGTTAGAGGAAGTCATATGTCCCTGTCACACCATATTTACAGAGGCTAAGTTAGTATTAACCTAAAGTCACCTAGACTCAGGATGTAATTTTGAGGCTTTCCCTGAAGATTCAGAACGTCAGAGATCAGTTGTAAAAGAATGTTAACTAGGTTACAGTTCCCAGCACCAATCATGGAAACACACCCCATCTGCTACTTTGTTTGCATAGCAAAAGCCAATACAGGCCAGCAGAGGCATGGTCTAGCTGATTGTCCAACCAATTTATAGCTCCAAATGGAGCTAAAGATAACCGAGTGAGATATAACAAGAAAAATAAAGGGGTTATAAGTGAAGCCGGTTTCAGCTCCAGCAATGATGGAAGTTCTTATCCTTCACATTCATAAATTCTTCATTAAAATGTCTGGGACTGGTGCCATTCTGCCTTCTGAGTTCCTTTTCTCTACCTTATCTGACCTATTAGCCTTTTGAGAAGGTTGGGTTCTCAGATTTTCCATAGAAGAGATGAGACAGAACAGAGAGCCTGGATCTGGAAGGTGGAGTCAAGTGTTACAAGGACCAGGACAAGATTTTTACCCAACAGGTTCTCGATGACTCGCTTAACCTGCAAACCAGGATGTTCATTACCTGTATGACATACTTGGGTTACTTGCTTGTTCTGTAGTCAACTGTGAGGAAATAGTCCAATTGTGGTGCAACACTCTCTTAGGGTCAGCAATTAGTGCACCTATAATTTGCAAAAATATTTGTAGTAAGCACAGTGACCTTGACCAGTTGCTGATGAGTCAGTTCTGACTCAGTTCAACCCCATGTGTGTCAGAGTAGGACTGTGCTTCATAGGGTTTCTAGTGCATGGCTTTTGGAAGTAGATCACTATGTCTTTCTTCCGAGGTACCTCTGGGTGGACTGGAACCTCCAGCCTTTTGGTTCCAGCCCAGTGTGTTAACTGTTTACACTAGCCAGGGGCTCCACTAAGCACACCAATATCTGAGAATTGAAATAAGAACAAGATAGCATATTTTCCATGGGAAAGTCAAGAAATCTAATCTAAAAAATTTCCTTGGTGAGCACAGAAGGCTGTCACAGTGGATGATAAAATCTCAGGAGATGTTTCTTTTCTGCCAACAGAGAATTCAGAGAATTCGACAGCTCTCATTGTTGAAGATCCCCACTTGTGTTCATTAAAAATAACTTTTTATTGAAGTATAGCATACACACACACACACACACACATATTGCATAAATAATAAGAATACAACTCAATAAATGATTTTCTGTTTTAAAAATAGCATTATTTATCTGATTAGAAAATGACATGTATACATTGTAGCACATATGCATGCACGCACTGCTGTCGAGTCAGATCTGACTCATAGCCACCCCTCTTTGGGTTTCCGAGGCAGTATCTCTACAGAAGTATATTGCCCAACCTTCCTTCTGAGGAGTGGCTGGTGGGTTTGAACTGCCAGCCTTCTGGTTGGCAGTCAAATGCCTTAGGCACTATGCCACTAGAGCTCCTATACATTGTAGACATATTTGAAAACATGGAAAGAAAATAATTATCATTAGTAATCCCATCACTCAAAGATCACTTTTACTTTCTGTTAAGGAACTTTCCATCCTTTTTATACAGCTCTATTCAAGTAAGTACTTTATAAAATTGTGATTACACTTTTACTGCCTTTGTTATTTTTATAATGAACATTTTCATATAATATCATATATTCTTCAACTTAACGTTTAAGAGATTCATAGGGTTTTAGCATGTGATCCAATTCTATTAAACGAATTTCCTACTACTGAGCCTTTAATTTGTTTCTGCTATATTTCTAATATAATTTAATGTCATTGTATATAAAGAAACTCCTGCCCAGATATATTTATTGATTGTTGTTGTTATGTGCCATCGAGCTGGACCCAATTCATAGCGACCCCTCCTTGGGTTTCTGAGGCAGTATCACTACAGAAGTAGATTGCCCCATCTTCCTTCTGAGGAGTGGAGGATGTTGTTACTACAGGGAATCATATTTCCCTAAAAATCAAGATGCCTTGATTTTTTTTTTTTTTTATTGTGATTTGGGTGAAGATTTACAGAGAAAATTCACTTTCCATACAGCAGTTCACATATACTTTGTCTCATGTCATTGACCACAGTTTACCACAATGCAACAGTTCCCCTCCCACTTTCTCCCCATAGTTACCTCTTCCCAGTGACCATCCCTCCATACTCTCCTGCACCCTGAGATGTCTCCCTGTGTGTAAGCAGCCCTTCTTTCTCCCATGATTGTTCTCTCCAAGGAGTGTATCTACTTGAGGTAATTTAACTCACATGCCTGTGTTTTGTTTGGCTGGAAACCACAGGTGTGGGTTCAATTCCAGACCTGAAGGGCAGCTAGGGGCCATAGTCTCAGTGGTTCCACCAGGCTCTATTGGACGAGCAAACTTGGTCCCCACCTTTTTTTTTTCCCCTCCAAATAATTTTGAGTTTTGTTCTACATTGTTCTCCCTAGATGCCTTGATTTTTGTGGGTCAGGTTTAGTTTCCATCTTCAAGCTCCAGGATTCTTGATATCTTGAAACCATACGGTCACAGTGGAGGTAAATAGTAAATTGAGGAAAATGGGGTTAGGATTGGAAAATGAATTTGCTGACTTTTATCAGTTGGCATCAACAGATGGGATGATCACGATAGATTAAAAAATCAGGCAAGCAAAGCATCTAAGAACCCATGTAAATCCTGAAAACGTAAATATGTGACCGGACAATATTTCAACTATTTACCTATGTTTTTTCTTCTTGTGTTTCTCACTTTTCCTTCCCCCAATCAAGCTAGTGCTCACTGTAAGCTCATTGTCTCAAGAAAGGGATGTGTATGTTATAAAGAAGTCTGCAAGAGTTTTTGTCTCTGTTCTTAAGAGGTTAACTCCTAGGTGGTGTCTGGCTGAAACTTAAGAGACTTGAAAGTATTTTTCCAGGATAAGAGGAAGAGCGGTGATGAATGCACAGAGGTCTGTGAGGCCTGGAGCAAAAGAAGGCAGGATACACCCCAAAAGAAAGTAGTGTCAAGATGTGTTCATGTATGTGGGATCCTAGGCTAACTTGCAAAGGTTCCTGTGCTCCAGTGTGGGGTGAGAGAGGAAGAGATGTGCTGGCTGTAATGATAGACATCTCCTGTGCAAGTAGAGTACACTGAGGCTTGGAACAAGATGGTGGCCCCTATTCCACTGTGTTTGGCACGATTCTGGAACAATGGCACAACACAAGAGGGATGAGGAGAACTCTCAAAGAATTCAGGCTATTTCCCTGGGAGATGAGAATTCAAAATAGAAACAGAAATATAGAAAACAAGTTATGTTTCTTTGATAGTTGGGCTTATGGGTTAAGGTTTATACCCACTATAATATTCTATTTTCTGTAGAAATTAATATAATTTTCAAAAATCCTAGTAATGGAAAACAGTGTAATTCTAATAGTTACACTTCTTCAAATCTAGGCATTTACTTTTTTAAAAATTATTGTTATTTTTTTTATTGTGCTTTAGGTGCAAATTTACAGAGCAGAATTTGTTTTAAATTCAACATTTTATGTACAGTTGGTTTCATTCCCCAATTACCATCCCCAACCCTACCCCACTCTCCTCCCCTCCCTTCCCAGTGACCGCCCCCACCCCCCATGCCCTTCTCAGTTATGCACTCCTGTCTGTCCAGCTTTTCCTCCTTGTGACTGTTGCATTCTGGTACCCCATGGCTTATTGCTCCAAGGGATGTATCTCTGTAGAGTAGGTGGGTACATCACCCTGGATTGAGTGTTCTGCATGTAAGTCTTATTTACTGTTGGGCTGAGAGGCAGCCCTTGGGAGTGAGTTTTATTTCAGGCTTGATGTGTATCCCAGGGCCATAGTCTTGGGGGTCCCACCAGACTCCAGCTGACCAGTAATTCTGGTCATTATTGTGTTTTTGGATTTTGTTCTATGTTTTTCCTCTCACTCTATCCAGGATCTCCAGTTTTGATCTCTTCCTGAGGGGTTGGCATTGGTAACTAGGTGCCATCTATTTCTTCTGGTCTCAAGGTCCATCATGTCCTAGGGCGGCTTGTTTCCAAATTCCCTTGGTTTTCTTCATTCTTCTTTGCTTCCAATGAGAGGCACTTACTTTTATGGGCCATAACATTTTATGAGATAGAATTGTAGGGCATAATCTATGCAAATTCTGATAGTATTGAGTTATTTCAAAATATCTGCCATCTTTCACACTATTTCAAAGGAATGAAGCAAAAGCTTGTGTATACTTCAGTTTGTTATATTAACTTTCAGTGCAGGCTAGTGAAGTCACATGTTTTACAAACTCACTACAAGTCAAAACAGTGGCTTGTGGGATCTCTTATGGTCTCACTCTATCTAAAGGTCAAATATGGATTATTTAGAAGATAAACTATTCTATCTAGCTATCCTACAAAAGTAATATTTCTCATAATCATATTTTTTGATAAGGATTAGACATAGAAGAACATTGTAGTTTTAATATGGTAAATTTCTAGAAGGTAGCTCCTCTCTGGAGTCTTTTAATCTGGTTTGATTGGCCAATACTCCCAGGGAAACATAAGGGATCTAACGTTTTAGGGCAATGTTGGGAGGAAATGGGAAGATGAAATAGATAGATATAGAGAGACAGACACACAGAAATATAGAGTGAGAAGACTGCTTTTCTAGGGAGTCCTGAATTCAAATCCTGGTTCCCCCTTTATACTCATGTGACCTTGAGTAGATAGGTTAAAACCTCCAGACTCTTGACTCTTCGTCTTCCCCAAGGGTGCTAACAGTCTTTACTGCTTCACACGGTCAACAGACTCACGATGTCACCCAATGCAGCAAGGCCCTAGCTCACCATGGGCACTCCATGTTCATGTCCCTAGAGCTTCTCCTCTTTTCCAATGAGATTTTTTAACAGAGAAAGACTTTATCTCCTTCCAAGAGAAATTTTGAGGCTATTTGTCACCAGGCATAGGTCTAAATGAGTCAGAATCCATTCAACAGCGATTAACAATGATAACAATAGGTCTAAAGCAGCTAACTTCTTTCTGTTCTTCTCTACAATCTAAAGAAATTTTGCAGATTCCCTATTTTGTCTTTGTAGTTACTTTAATCAGTTAGGAGCTCTGGTGGCACAGTGCCGAAGGTATTTGACTGCTAACCAGAAGGTTGGTGGTTCACACCCACCAGCCACTCCGTGGAAGGAAGATGGGGCAATCTACTTCCGTAAAGATTTACTGCCTTGGAAACCCAATGGGGGTTGCTATGTGTGGGAATAGACTTGATGGCAGTGAGTTTGGTTTGATTTTTTAATCAGTTACCTGGTCATTGAGCTGATCAGCTCTTGGTTCAAAGGTGGATGTCTCATGAGCTTAGGTGAACATGGGAGAAAGACAAATGCATGGATTCTTTTTTTCTCTCTTATTCTTTTGATACTGACCACAGGGAAGAAAGATGGGAAAGAAGTCAAGTGAAGGTGTTACCTAGAACTAGCTAACATGATGTAAGTTTAAGTCAGCCATTCTCATTTGCAGAGTTAGTGAGAACTGATGTTCTTTTACAGAAGAAAGAAGAACTGAGGTCTTTGAGGAGGGGCAGGTTTCAACTGGGAATTTTCAAGTCTAAACAGCTATTACACTGACTTCTGATATGTGTGTGGACAAGTCTGGGAATTTCTTTGAGGTGAGATTGGGGAAAGGAAGGAGGACATTTGGAGTTGGGAAACCCATATATTGTATACATATATTTGGAAGACCAATGAGAAACATTTTCTAAATAATATGAGCTATATAAAGGATGTGAAGTCTTTTTAACTCTTATCTAAAGGGCATGTGAGTAAAAACTTTGGGCCATAAAAGAGGGTTCAGAGTAAAATGTAACCCTAGAATTAGGTCAATAGGGAATCAATAGCAATTTAATCTATAAATGGAGACCCAGAGCTGGAGGGGAGCTTAGAGACCATCTAGCCCAGTGGTTGACGACAGCCCATGAGCCAAATCTCTCCCCATTGCCTGTATGGCCAGCAAGCTAAGAATGATTCTTATGTTTTTAGATGGTTGAAAAAAAAATTAAGAAAAGAAGAAGAATATTTCATGACATGTGAAAACTATGTTAAGTTCAAAATTTGAATGTCCATAAATAATGTTTTATTGGAACAGAGCATGCTCATTTGTTTACATATTGTCTATTTCTGCTTTCACACTACAACAGAGTTGTGTAGTTCAAACAGACAATATAGCCTGAAAGTTTAAAATACTTATTATCTGGCACTTCACAGAAAAGTGTTTGCCACCCCAATAAAGCTCAGGATTTAGACAAAGAAATTGAGGCCCTGAAAGTGCAACTGAGTTGTTCAAACTCAAATGGCTCAACAGTAATGGGTTCTTAATACTATTCATGATATCCTCTTTCAGTCTTTATCTCTTTAGTTGTCATTACCATGTCAGAAATTCTCCTCTTCTTTGACCCTTTACTAGCTCCAAAGATTTTTCATTTTCTCTAGTGTATGTACAACTATTTTTGAAAAAGATAGTATATGTTTTCCTTTGCTTCCAGTGCCCTTTAAAAGATATTCAGTGTTTTGCTGACCTTTTCAACTAAAGTATATTGTAACCTGCCTGAAATGTTTTTGAAAGTTCCCAAAACCAAAAACCAAACTCATTGCGGCTGAGTCAGATTCAACTCATAGCGACCCCTCCTTGGGTTTCTGAGGTGGTATCACTACAAAAGTAGATTGCCCAGTCTTCCTTCTGAGGAGTGGCTGACAAGTTTGAACCACTACCCTTCTGGTTAGCAGTCAAGTGCCTTAGGCACTATACCACCAGAGCTCCCTTTTGAAAGTTAGACTTTCCAAATTTATTAACATGCTATTTATTACCTTCTAAGCTCTGGTAGCATAGTGCCTAAGGCACTGGACTGCTAACCAGAGGGCTGGCTGTTCAAATCCACCAGCAGCTCCTTTGGAAGGAAGATGGGGCCATCTACTTCCGTAGTGATACCACCTCGGAAACCCAAGGAGGGGTCGCTATGAGTCGGGTCCGACTCGATGGCACATAACAGCAACAACAACAACAACAAGAACTTTACAGGGAGCTCTGGTAGCATAGTGCCTAATGCGCTTGACTGCTAACCAGAAAGCTGGTGTTCAAACCCACCAGTCACTCCTCCAAAGGAAGACTGGGCAATCTACTTCTGTAGTGATACTGCCTTGGAAACCCAAGGAGGGGTTGCTATGAGTCAGGTCTGACTTGATGGCACATAACAATAACAACAACAACAACAACAACAACCAGAACTTTACATGTAATTAGGATATATTGCCACCAAGTGGCCAGTGGTACCGTAGCTATGGCTTGCACTAACTGAGCTATCATAAAACCAAAAAAACCAAACTCACTGCCATTGAGTTGGTCTCAACTCATAGCTACCCCTCCTTGGGTTTCTGAGGCTGTATCTCTATGGAAGTAGATTGCCCAGTCTTCCTTCTGAGGAGTGGCTGATGGGTTTGAACCTCCAGCCTTAGCCACTTGGATTAGTTTATTCTATATCCACTTTGTTGTTGTTGATTTGTTCCTATTTTCTAGCTTATTGAGTTGTAAATTAAATTCAATTATTTTTATTCTTTCATTTTTATTGCTGTAAGTGTTTAAAACTATGAATTTTCCTCAGATAATTTTTAGAAAGATTCTGATAGTGTGTTTGATCTCATTATTTTTTGCAAATTCAATAATTTCAGTTTGTATTCCCCCTTTCATCCAAAAGTTGTTTAGTAAGTTTCTTAATTTCAAGTTGGAAGGGACTTTGATTTTGCTACTAATGTCTAGTTGTATTGTATTGTGATGATCTTAAATCTCCTTTACCCTATAGTAGTATCCCCTCTCCTTTTTCCCTCTAGTGATCTACTTCCATAGTGATACTGTCTTGGAAACCCAAGGAGGGGTCAGTCACTATGAGTCAGATCTGACTTGATGGCAATGAGTTTTTTTTTTTTTAGTGATTTATTGGTGATACAAAGTCATTCCCATAGATGTTCTGCAGTCTGGATTTGGCTGCTTGCTTCCTCGTGATGTCATTTAACTTCTTTCCTTATACTTCTATGTTTGGCATGACTGCTAATCAGAAGGTTGGTGGTTTAAACTCACCAGCCACTCTGCAGAAGGAAGACTGGACAGTCTACTGTAAATATTTACCACCCCAGAAACCCAAAGGGGGTTGCTAAGAGTTGGAATTGACTTGATGGCAGTGAGTTTTGTTTTGTTTTTTGGTTTCTGGTAAATTTCTACTTATGTATAGATTCAGGTTTAATGTTTTAGGCAACACTTTATGAAGATACTTTGAAGCAATGCATCAGAAACAGTGTCTTACCAAGCACCTTAAGAGAGAGAGTCATTGGGCCTGTGGGCTTGGGACCATGGTCTCAGGGGACATCAAGCACAACATAGTACATAAAAATCTTGTTCTACATCCTACTTTGGTGAGTAGTGACTGGAGTCTTAAAAGCTTTCAAGCAGCCATCTTAGATGCGACTTTTTGTCTCCCCTCGTCTGGAACAAAGAAGAGTGAAGAAAATCAAAATCATATGGAAACAATTAGTCCAAGGATATGATAGACTACAGGGACCTTAGCCTTCATGACCCTGAGACCAGAAGAACTAGATGGTGCCCAGCTACCATTGCCAATCATTCAGAAAGGGATCAAAATTGGAGATCCTGTATAGAGTGGGAGGAAAATGTGGAACAAAATTCAAAAACACAAAAATGACCAGAATTACTGATTGGATGGAGACTGGTGAACCACCCCAAGACTATGGCCCCAAGTTATCCTTTGGCCCTGGAACTGGACTCACATCCATGGATTAGCTCTCAGCCAAATAGTAGAAAGGCCTATAAGCAGAATGCCTACGCCAGGGAGATACAACCACCTACTCTAGGGAGATGCACCCCTTAGATCAATCAACAGTGAGACATCAGAAGGGCATCATTTGCATAGAGGGAAAATTGGACAGACAGGAATGCATAGATAAGATAACTCTACTGCCGTCGAGTCGGATCTGACTCACAGTGACCCCTCCTTGGGTTTCCCTCATAGTGACCCCTCCTTGGGTTTCCAAGGCAGTATCATTACGGAAGTAGATTGCCCAACCTTCCTTCTGAGGAGTGGCTGGTGGGTTTGGGTTTGAACCGTCAGCCTTCTGGTTAGCGGTCAAATGCCATAGGCATTACACCACCAGAGCTCCTATAGATAAGAAAGGCACAGGGAAATGGTAGTCACAGGGAAGAGATGGAGGGATAGCTTTTTATTGTTGGAATTGTAATCAGGGCCATAAAACCACATATGCATGAACTGTTGAGAGTAAAATGAATCTGTTTTGTAAATTTGTACCCAAATCACAATGAAAAAAAAAAAAGAAATATTAATGTTTTGTCTTTCCTGAATGATGTAAATATTATTTTGTGGGTTTAGATGAGTCAGCCTCTTATAAAGTTTACTGTCAACCTTTTATGTAATGGTTTTAGCATTCATTAATGTTGTGGCCTTGACCTATTATTTCATTAGGTGCAGAAAAATGGCAATTTTTCTAATCCTGTCACTCATTTTGCTATTTGTCATTGTTGCTGCAGTCATTTCTTTATTTTTAACAGATTTATTGAGTTACTATTGATGTACAATCAAATGCACGTATTTGAAGTGTACAAATGTAATAATTTCGATATATTTACGTACCTATATAGATTATTAGGGAGCTCTGGTAGCATAATGGCTAAGACACTTGCCTGCTCACCAGAAGGCTGGCGGTTCAAACCCACCAGCCACTCCTCGGAAGGAAGGTTGGGCAATCCTACTTCTGTAGTGATACTGCCTCGGAAACCCAAGGAGGGGTCGCTATGAGTCGGGGCCGACTCGATGGCACATAACAACAACAACAACAACATATAGATTATTAAGGAGTCCCTGGGTAACACAGTTAAGCTCTCAATTACTAGCAGAAAGGTTGGCAGTTCAAACCCACCCAGAGGCACCTCAAAAGACAGACCTGGCAGTCTGCTTTCAGAAGGTCACAGCCTTGAAAACCCTGTGGAGCAGTTTTACTCTGCATGTGTGGGTCACCCCATGACACAACGGCAACTTGCAACTGATTATTGTATAATAGATTATTAAATATTATGATGATACCCTGGAAGCTTCCAAAATTGAAAATTAAGATTTCTTTTTTTTATTCTTTTTTTTTTTTTTTTTTGGATTAGGAGAATGTTATTATAAACTCACAGATTTTTATATATTTGAAACACTTTAACCAATTAAAGTAATTGTTCTTTTTTGATGCTCATGTTGTCCCACCTTTTTCGGGAGTCTGAATATGTAGAATTTGAGGCATTTGAGTTGAAGGTTAAAACCCTGTATTTGATATATACTCCCTGACATTTAAGCCAGGCAGCCAGGATATCCTGCAGTGAAGGTAATGGGGTGTTGCACTGCAAGGAAGAGGCAGGGTAACAATGGCCTGTCTCTGTGGAGGGCTGAAAGCTGTACATACTACTAGGCATGTATCATCTATTCAGTGAGCATGAAGCAGAGGAAATCAAGAAAAAAAGCTACAAAAACAGCCAGGTCAGTTAGAGGCACTTGTTGCTTTCCATCTTTCAGGCCCAGAAGAGAGAGGGAATTAGGAGTGAAAGTACAGACCCTGATTATTTCTCATTCTGAGTCTTTTAGGCTACAGTCAGCCTGGTTGATGGTGGGATGAGATGGTGTGATCATTAGATTGGATTTTACATTCAAGTTTTAAACAAGACCAAACTTTTAAAGAAATAAAAGTAACTGAAAAGGCATGAACTGCCCAAAATAATGCAAAGGAATGAGAGAGATTCAACAAAGTATAAAAAAAGACAATGACTGGAGAAAAGTAAAACCATTTAGATTTGTAACTCATGATGTTTAGAATGTTCAATAAACTGGGTATATTTGGTAATTATAATGGCAGAAGTAAAATATTTATGCATCAATGTAAGAGCTAGAACTCTAGAATAAAGACTTAGAAGGAATTTCATTTTTAGAGGTTGATAACATCCTCAGTCTTCCCTCAGGCTTTTCTTGTACTTAATTTATACTCCACTAGGTGGTAGCAGGTATCTTAGCCATGCCATCCTCAATAAAATGGAATCATAATTTTCTCCCTAACCATTTTAGATTTTAACTGTGTATTTTTGAATAAAAATTAATAACAGTCATGTATTTTACTAAAACTTTAAATTATTAAATATTATTTTGATACAAATAGAAATCAGTTTTGACCAATCTTATCTATCCATCCATCCATCCATCTATGTATCTATCTTCTGGTTTAAAAAACAAACTATATAAAAATATCTTTCATTCTATCTTTAGCTAATCCTGTTCTTCTTTCTAGACTTTGACTAGAATGCTATTCTTTGATTTCCTCTCGTGTTCTCTTGTTGTAATATGTCAACAGGAACTGGCTGGCACAGCTCTGGGACTTCAGTCAAACGTGGTAACAAATTTCTTCCTGCTACTTGTTTTAGGTTGTTCAGTTTAAGGAATTATTTTTGCACCTGCCTTCTTTTATTTGTCCATAAGTTTCCATTTCTTATTTTCAGAGTTTCACTTTTATCCCTTCTATTGACAAAATCAAGAAATGAAAATCTCTGTATGATGTCTGATGAACTTGCTGAGACTGAAAATCCCCATTCCACCAAGTTAGATTTTCTTCATTTAGAAGGCAGTAATTTTCCACTGATTCATACAGTGACATCACCTTTTTCCTATCAGCTTTCTAACTGGAAACCCATTTAAGCTATTTTACATATGACGGTATTTGTCTCCCCATGTTCTAGCCACAAATCTGAATCGCAAGAAATAGTTTTAGAAAGGAATTTATACACAGAGAGCATTTGTAAGCAAAAACTGAAGTTTCTGAGTAATAATTAAATAAGCGTTTATAAGCAGTTTTAAAATTTTTCCAAAATTCAAAAAAAATGATTCAACAAACACCCCTATATCACGAATTCAATTAAATAATTATTAAATTATATCTATCTACCTATCACTCTAGAGAGACAGACATGCAGCAGAAAGATGATGCAGTCTGCTTCCATAAGGATTTATAGCCTTGGAAATCCTGCGGGGCAGTTCTACTGTGTCCTAAAGAGTCACTGTGAGTTGTGAGTTGGAATCAAATCGATGGCAGCGGGTTTGGTTTTTTGGTTTTAACTCAGTGGCTGTCTCGATGATCCCCACCCTGGGCATAGGCCCCCTGTGGCATGGCCCAGGCAGGTTCTTATTTACTCTCTGCTTGAACATGTTGGTACTAATTAATTCTGGACAATTTCCAGAAATTATTTATGCAAAATTACTGGCACAAAGGCTGAAAAGAATCTCTTCAGAGTTTAGTATTTTGCCTGAGAACAATCCAGGAAAATTGAACCAGCCCACAGTTGGCTCATCTAAGGATAAAAGCATAATTAGTTCAGCTGTCCGAAGATGCAGGGAGGATTATCATTCACAGAGCATGAGGAAAGCCTTTATGATATGCTTTAAAGAATTATTTTCTGTACCCTTTTGTAAAGGTCTCACTTTTACTCAGAAAATTTTACTTTACAACTGTTTTGGTTACCTCTAGTGCTGCTCTGACAGAAAATACAAGTGGGTGCATGGCTTTAACTCACAGGGATTTATTCTCTAACAGTTTAGGATGCTAGAAGTCTGAGTTCAAAGTGCCAAGCTCTAGGGACTGGGTGAAGGCCCGTCAACCTTGTACTTCAGCTCTGCTTCTTGCTCCCGGCCCATTGGAGCTGGAGGCGTCTCTTCACTGAGGCAGCTTCTGACTGTTGAGGCTGACAAAGCCAAGGTGGACAAGTAAAATGGCACAGTCCTAAAATTATCAAACCACATGGCAGGCCACTAATTCAAGTCCATTAATAACAGTTCCAAGATCAATAGACAACATGGCAGGCTGCTGAACTACGACTTGGCTACATGCAGGATCTTCCTCAAAGCTTTTCCTTATATACAGGAAGCAGACCACATCCCTCAGGCAGCTACTCAGCTGCTCCAGTAGATTCCACCATGGAGTTGATGACCAGTCTTATCATGGGCAATCACTCCATCCAATTGTCCAGCCAGTCAAAACCAGGCCCAGCCAAGTTGACATATACATAACCTTAACTACCACAGTAACTAAAATTTTAGTACTATGGTGGTTAAAGTTGTGTGTCAACTTGGCTGGGCCATGATTCTCAGTGATTTGGCAGTTGTGATGTGGTTATTCCCCACAATGAGAGCTGATATAATGTAATCACTTTCATGATGAGATCTATTATGAGCAGCCAGTCTGTTGAAAGGAAGTTTCCTCAGGGTTGTGGTCTGCTTCCAATATACATGGATATTCTGGCAAAGCTTTTTGTCTTTTTGCTCAATCTGGATACTGAATCTGGCTCATCATCACTTGACCTCCAGTTCTTTGGACTTGAACCAGTGTTCTGGTTACCTAGTGCCACTCTGACAAGAACATGCCACAAATGGGATGGCTGGAACAAACAGGAGTTTATTCTCTTGCAGTTTAGGAGGCTAGAAGTCCAAGTTCCAAGTGCCACACTCTAGGGGCTGGGTGAAAGCCCCTCAACCTTGGGCTTCAGCTCTGCCTCCTGCTCCTGGCCCATTGAAGCTAGAGGCATCTCTTCACTCAGGTAGCTACTGGCTGCTAAGGCTAACAAGCCCAAGGTCAACAAAACGGCACAGTTCTAATGTTACCAAACCACATGGCAGGCCATTAATTCAAGCCCATTGAAAGTCCCAAGGTTGGCAGGCTGCTGAACAGTGACATGGCAACATGCAGGGCTCCAGCATGCCATAAACCAGAGACTCTTCCCCAAGGCTTCTGCTTATATACAGGAAGCAGACCACATCCCGATCAGCTGCTCACAGTAGATTCCACCATGGAGTTGATTACCAGTCTCATCATGGGGAATAATAGATCCAGCAGCCCAGCCACTCAACCAGGCCTAACCAAGTTGACACACAAACTTAACTACCACAATCAGTGTCTTGTCATATTGCCTGCTGATCTTGGGATTTGCCAACTTCTGCAGTCTGTGCCAGCAAGTTGCTGCAGCTTACTGTCTGACCTGCAGTTTGTCATCTGACATGCCTATCTTGAGTTCATCAGCCCCTGCAGCTTTGTGAGTCAGGAGAAACCTCTAGCTCTGTCTGACCCATGGATTTGGGACTTGCCAGCCTTTAAAACCATGTAGTAATTTCCATGAGATCAATCACTCCCTCTGTCTCTCCCCATATATAGACTTCACTGGTTTTGGTTCTTTAGAGTATCCAGCCCAAGACACTTGGCAACTGCTTGGCAAACTTGCAAATCCTATTTGTTTCAGTGAGTTTTTTACTGACTAACTGTTTTGTGACTAAAGTGACCAGTCAAATTAGTGAAGATCTCTTTGTGTGACCTTTTGATAGATGAATTCTTTCTTGTTTCTTGGTTGTTATAATGTTTATTATGGAAATTTAAAAATACTCACAAAAGGAAAAAAAAATAGAAAAATGAAATCCCAGGTACTCATCACTCCATTCCAACAATTATTAATTTTCTGTTGTTCTTGCTTTTTCTTTACTCCCATACACATATTTTCTCCTCATTGTGACCATAGTGAAAATGATCAAGCAAACAAGGGTAAAACTCAACAATACGTGAATTTGGGTACAAAGCATGCTCCTTCAATTGCTTTCATTTTTGCAAGTTTTCTGTAAGGTTGAAATTATTTCCAAGTAAAAAGTAAAAGTAAATAAGTAATCAAAAAACAAAGAGAAAGTATGACCATTATATCATTATAACATCTAATAGCACATTGCTGTACTTTGTTCGCTGTGAAGTAAGTTCCTTGATCCAAGATATTGCTTTGGGAGATACCACAATGGTAGATAAGATCTTCTGGAAGTCCATGGATGGTGGTTTTGGCAGAAGCATTGCATGCATGGAAGGTAAATCCATATCCAAAGTACATATCTGTCCCAGTAAAGACAAAATGCTGCCCTTCAATGATGGAAGTCATCTATGTAGTCTACCCACCACCAGGTTGCTGGCTGATCACTCTGAGGAACAATGTGATCAGTTTGGTCTCAGCTACTGGCAGATTGAGTATTCAGCAATGGCTGTAGCCAAGTCAGCATTGGTGAGTGGAAGTCTATGTTGATGACCTCATGCATAACCTCCATCATTGTCACCATGGCCATTTTGTTCATGAGCCCATTGGGCAATGGCAGGAGTGGCTGGGGAAGGAGGGTGATGGATTTCCATAGAATGTGTGATCCTATCCAATTGATTGTTAAAATTTCCCTCTCCAGGGATCACTCTTGGGTGAGCATTCAATAAGACACAAATATCTTCACTTCTTTGGCCCATTCAGAGAGGTCTATCCACATACCTCTTCTCCATACCTCCTTCTTACCAATTTTCCTTCCAAGTCCCTGACCATCTGACCAAACCATTAGCCACAGCCCCAAAGGGCCAGAGATCACATGGTCTACTAGTTCCTTGGACTACTTGTTTCCGTGTGTCTTTGCTTTTCTTCATTGTTCATTGCTCTGGATGAGGTGAGACCAATCGTTGCATCTAGATGGCCACTTGCAAGCTTTTAAGACCCCAGATGCTACTCACCAAAGTAGGATGGAGAACAATGTTTTTGTGTAGTATTTCATGCCATTTGAGCTTGATGATGTCCCCTGAGCCCACAGGTCTAACTACTCCCTCCCTCCGGGTAGCTCTCTGTGACCAAGAAGCCACCACAACCTTGCCCCTTGTCAGCTTTACTATAAACCTTAACATTCTTACAGTACCTACAAATCTGCATGTAGAAACATCGTCTGCCAACCCTATACATGGTCGTGGGCACACTTCCCCCCGCCTAGACAAACCTGATCATGTACCTTGTTCATTCATCTATCTACCCGTAGATCAATGCTTGCCATAACTGACAATGTAGTACTGTACATGCAAAAGGGCTCATCTTTATTTTCTGTACCTCCCATGTACCTGTCTATGTCTTCCTCTTCCTCAGTGCCACCGTGTTGATCATTCACTTTTGGTACATTGCCCTTCCCTCCACCAAATCAATACTTGTCTTTACCTATCTAGCAGTCTTCCCTCCTCTACCCTCCCATCCCTGGTAACCAACAAAGAAAGTCTCCTTCCATATATAAGCCTTTCCTCGACTTTTTACAGTAGTGAATTAATACAATATTTGTCCTTATGTGATTGACTTATTTCACTCAGCATAATGTCCTCCAAGTTCATCCACATTATGTAGTGTTTCACATATTCTACATTATTCTTTAGTGTCGCATAGTATTCCATTGTGTGTATGTACCATAATTTGGTTATCCATTCTTCTGTTGAAGGGCACTTAGGTTGTTTCTTTGTTATCTCTTTGTTTTTGTGAATAGTGCTCTGATGAACATGGGTATAGATGTATCTGTTCTTGCCCTGACTCTCACTTCTTTAGGATATATACCTAGTAATGGGATTGCTGGGTCAAATAATATTTCTATTTCCAACTTTTTAAGGAATCACCATACTGCACTCTGCAGTGGTTGTATCATTTTACCAGCAGTGCATGAGAGTCCCAATCTCTCCACATCCTTTCCAGCATTTGTTATTTTCTGTCTTGTTGAATTTTGCTATTAGTACTGGGGTGAGATGGTATCTCATGGTTTTTTTGATTTGTGTCTCTCTCATGGCTAACGATCACAAACATTTCTTCATGTGTTTGGTTGGCTGTCTGAATATCTTCTTTGCTGAAGTGTCTGTTCATGTCTGCTGTCCATTTTTAAATTGGATTGTTGGTCTTTTTGTTGTTGAAGTGTTGGAGTTTTCTATAAATTTTAGAGTTAAGTCCCTTGTCAGGTATGTCATTACCAAATATTTTCCCCCCAATCTTTGGTTTTCTTTTCACTCTTTTGAAGAAGTCTTTTGAAGCACATAAAAATTTAATTTTCAGAAGGTCCCAGTCATCTAGTTTATCTTCTGCTGTTTGTGTGTTTTGAGTTATGCTTAATAGTCTACTTATGCCATAAATTAGGGCCCCTAAATTTGCCCCTTTTTTCCTTGAAGAACTTTATAATTTTAGGTTTCACATTTAAGTCTTTGATCCATCAGAAATTCATTTTTGTGTATGGTGTGATGTATAGATTTTGTTTCATTTTTCTGCAAATGGATAACCAGTTTGCCAGTGCCATTTGTTAAAGAGTCTGTCTGTTCCCCATTTAATGGATTTTGGCCCTTTGTTGAAGAGCAGCTGATCAAGGTTCTGGCAAGATGGCGGACTAGGCAGAAAGACTGCACAG
>NW_006921701.1:7292272-7298044 GCF_000298275.1 Orycteropus afer afer | reverse complement strand
TGGAGGGATAAACACTGGGAAGAGGTAACTATGGGGAGGAAGTGGGAGGGGAGCTGTTGCATTGTGGTAAACTGTGGTCAATGTCATGAGACAAAGTATGTGTAAACTTCTATATGGAAAGTGAATTTGTTCTGTAAATCTTCACACAAATCACAATAAAAAATAAATCACAATAAAAAATAATAATAATAAAAAAAAGCAGCTGATCATAGGTCGATGGATCTATTTCTGGGTTGTCAGTTCTGTTCCATTGGTCTGTGTGTCTATTGCTGTACCAATATCAGGCTGTTTTGACAACTGTGACTGTATAGTAGGTTTTGAGATTTGGGAGTGTGAAACCTCCTACTTTGTTCTACTGCAGGAGTGTTTTGCTTATCCAAGGTCTCTTTCCTTTCCATATAAAGTTAGTGATTGGTTTTTCCATGTCTTTAAAGAATGTTGATGGGTTCTGGATTGGGATTGCATTGAATGTATAGATTGCTTTGGTTGTATCATTTTCACAGTGTTCAATCTTCCTATCCATGAGCATGGTATGTTTTTCCATTTATGTAGCTCTCTTATGGTTTCTTGAAGTAGTGTTTTATAGTTTTCTTTGTACTGGTCATTTGTGTCCCTGGTAAGATTTATTCCCAAGTTATTTTATTTTTTGGTAGCTATTGCACTCTGGTGGCATAGTAACTAAGGCATTTGACTGATAATCAGAAGGCTGGCAGTTCAAACCCACCAGCCACTCCTCGGAAGGAAGATTGGGCAATCTATTTCTGTAGAGATACCACCTCAGAAACCCAAGGAGGGGTCACTACGAGTCAGCAATGACTCAATGGCAGTGAGTTTCGTATTGTAAGTAGTATTGATTTTCCTATCTCTTTTTCAGCTATATCTTTGCTGATGTAGAGGAATCCGGGTGATTCTTTTATGTTCATCTTGTATCCTGCCACTACGCTAAATCTCTCAATTAGTTCCAGTAGTTTTCTTACTGAGTCTCTTGGGTTCTCTCTGTATAGGATCATATCATCAGCAAATAGGGATAGTTTTACTTCTTCCTTACCAATTTGGATGCCTTTGATTTCCCTTTCTTGCCTTATTGCCCTGGTTTGGACTTCCAGTACAACGTTGAATAGAAGTGGTGATAGAAGGCGTCCTTCTCTGGTTCCCGTTCACAAGAGGAATGGTTTCAGTTTCTCTTCACTGATAATAATGTTGCCTGTTGGCTTTATATATATTCCCTCTATTATATTGAGAAATTTCCCTTCAATTCCTATTTTTCTGAGGGTTTTTTAAAATTAGGAATGGGTGTTGGATTTTATCAAATGCCTTTTCTGCATCAATTGATATGATCATATGGTTCTTTTCCTTTATTTCACTTATGTGATGGATTACATTGATTGTTTTTCTAATGTTGAACTACCCTTGCATACCTGGTATGAACCCCACTTAGCCATAATGTATTACTTTTTTGATATGTTGTGGGAGTCTATCAGCTAGGAATTTGTTGAAGATTTTTTGCATCTATATTCATGAGGGATATTGGTCTGTAGTTTTCCTTTTTAGTGATGTCTTTGCCTGGTTTTGGTATCAAGGTTATGCTTACTTCAGGAAATGAATTGGGGAGGATTCCATGCTTTCTTTGTTCTGGAATAGTGTGAGTAATATTGGTGTCACTTCTTCTCTGAACATTTGGTATAATTCTCTAGTGAAATCATCTGGGCCAGGACTTTTTTTTGTTGGTAATTTTTTTATGATCTGTTTGATTTCTTCTTTTGTTACAGGTCTGTTCAAATTTTCCACTTCTGTCTCTGTTTAGGTAAGTAGTATGTTTCTAGAAATCTGTCTATTCTAAATTTTCAAATTTGTTTGAGTACAGTTCTTTATAGTATCCTGATTTATCCTTTTTCAGTTTGTTCTGTTGTGGCATTGCCTAATTTGTTTCTTACTCATTTTATTTGCATTCCCACCCTCTTTTCCTTTGTTAACTTTGCCGATTTTATTAATCTTTTTTAAAAAAACCAACTTATAGTCTTGTTGATTTTTTTTCTATTGTCTATTTTCTGTTTCATTTATTTTTGCTCGAATCTTTATTATTTCTTTCCTTTTGGTGACTGTAGGCTTTTTTTTTTTTTGATTCTTTTTCTAATTGTTGGAGATGTTGGGTTAAGATGTTGATTTTGACTCTTTCTTCTTTTTTGATGTGTGCATTTATTGCTATAAACTGACCTTTGATCACTGTTTTTGCTGTGTCCCAAAGATTTTGGTATGTTGTGTTTTCATTCTCATTTGATTCAAATCATTTTATATTTTAATTTTTATTTCTTCTATGAGCCAGTCATTTTTAAGGAGGCTGTTACTCAGTTCACATGGGTTTGTGCCTTTTCTGTTCATCTTCCTATAGTTGATTTCTAATTTTACAACATTGTGATCTGAGAAGATGCTTTGCAGTATTTCTATGTTTTTAAATTTATTGAGGCTTGCTTTGTGGCTTAATGTATAATCTATCCTGGAGAATGTTCTATGTGTGCTGGAAAAGATTGTATATTGTGCTGTTGTTGGGTGAAGTGCTCTATAGATGTCTATAAAGTCAAGTTGGTGGATTGTATTGTTTAGTTCTTCTGCGTCTTTGTTGAGTTTCTTTCCAGTTCTCTCTTTTATTGAAAGTAGTTTATTAAAGTGTCCTACTATTACTGTGGAGTCATCTGCTTGTCTTTTCAATGTTATTAAAGTCTGATTTATGTATCTTGAGGATCTTTCATTGGGTGCATAGATATTTATTATAGTTATGTCCTCTGTTCATCAATACTTTAATCATTGTATAATGTCCTTCCTTGTCTCCTATGGTAGTTTTTGTCGTAAAGTCAATTTTATCAGAAATTAATATTGCCACTCCTTCTCTTTTTTGATTGCCATTTGCTTGGTAGATCTTTTTCCAACCTTACTTTTTAGTCTATTTTTGTCTTTGTCTCTAAGGTGTGTCTTTTGTAGAGAGCATATTGATGGGTTATGTTTTCTTATCCAGTCTGCTACTCTCTGTCTCTTGAGTGGTGCATTTAATCCATGTACATTCAGTATAAGTATTGACAAGTATGAATTTGTTGCTGTCATTTTATGTTTTTTTTTCTTGATTGCTAGAATAATTTCTCTTAGAAAGATCAGCACAAGGTCGGGCCCTATAAGGCGGAGGTTATAGATGTCCCAAATGTTGAACTTTTCCCAAACTGCCATGCTACTCCATCATCTCTGACATCAACTCTTCCTCCTCCCCTCAATAATTTCCCTCCTGTTTTAGGGTTCTGTAGTTCACTGTAATGTTTCACAGAACTCACAAACTCCCAAGGAAACAGCTCATGTGGTGGTGGTGGAGGCTGGGAGACTGGCAGGCTGGCAAGTCCTAGGTCTGTTGGTAGGTCTAGAGGATTCTCCAAACTCATGTTGTTGCAGTGGTTGGTGAAGCCAAATGGCAGGTCAGATGATGGCTGCTGACTCAAGTCCAGGGGTGAGATGATGATGAACCAAATGCAGAACCGGAGCAAGAGAGAGCACAATTTTTCCAGAACATTCACATATATACATACCCTTAAAGAAACTAAGGGTGGTTTGAGTCATACCCTCCAGCAAGGCAGAACTCAAGCTATATCTCACCCTAAACAGGCACAAAGAATAGGATTTACAATACATCACAAAATGGGTGATGACTCGAGTCACACCCTTCAGCAAGGGGGCACTCAAGATGCATCCCACCTATAGACATAGGGATTAGGATTTACAATACATCACAAAAATGGATGATAATGGCTAGATGGGCCATATTAAACAATTCACTGCACTGCAGTGGTATTGCTGATTTCTTTGTTCCATATAATTTTCTGTGCTGAGTTCATTTTGTTTATGAACCATGTTATCATTTCCTTCATCGCTATTGTTTTAGTATTTGCTAAATATTTGTGTTTCTCCTCTTTTTTTTATTTTGATGTGAATGTGTATTATTTTTCTTTGAGGTTACTCTGTGATCTATAATTTTCTTCCCAAGATTAGAACATTTTGTTGTATCTCGCAGTTGTCTTGAGTTCTTCACCACTTAGTAATTCTGTAACTACACTATTTCCCCCTCCTTTTGGCTTATAGTTGTTCTTGTTTGCCAATTGGTGTCTTTGGTTTCCTTTTATAATCTTGTAAGCTTATTTTACTTTGGATACTTTCGTAACTGGGTTGGTTTCTGGGTTATGTCAGCATGTGTGTTAATGGTCAGTTTTGTTTTTGCTCTTGTTGGTTGTCTGTCCAAAGGATTCCCATTAGCATCTTTTGTAAGGTTAGTCTGGTTTTAACAAATGTCTGCTTATCTGGATTCTTTCTTTGTCTTTGGTTTTGGTGAGTTTGATGATGATATGTCTTGGTGATTTTCTTTTGGAGTCTATCCTGTTTGGGGTTAGTTGAATTTCTTGAATGGATGTATTCTCGTCTTTCATCATATCAGGGAAATTCTCTTCCAACAAATCTTTGACAATTTTCTCTGTGATTTTATTTGTCTTTTCCTGTTCTGGAATTCTGATTACATGTAGATTATTCCTCTTGATGATATCCCACATAATCTTAGGCTTTCTTCATTTTGTTTTGATCTTTTTTTCTGATTGATCCATTACAAAGTAGTATTGAGGCATTTGTCTTCAATCTCACTAATTCTGTCTTCCATTGATTCAGTTCTACTCTTTTGCACATTCAATGTGCTATCTATTTCCAAAATTTTACTATTAATCTTTTGGATTTCTATCTGTAGATTGTGTATCATTTATAATTTTCCATCTATTTTGTAATTTTATTCTTGTATTGTCTTCCAAAATTGTTCTAGAAGTTTGTCTGTGTTTTCCTTAATTTTGTCAGTGTTTTCATTGACCTTTCAATCTGTTAAAGGTACATAAGTATAATTCTTTTGAATTCTTTATCAGGGAGTTCCAATTTTGCTTCTTCCTCAGGGATGTTTTCTGGATCTGTATCCTTGTTTCTCCTATTTTATCATGCTTTCTTGTGTGGACTGTGATGGTCTGTTGTCTCCAAGACATTGTGACATTGTTGTATTTATATTTAATTGGTGATTGTATATTGGTGTGATTTGCCCAAGATTTTTTTTTTCTTTGTTTTGTTTGAATGTATCTGAGTAAGCAGGGTACTAAGCTCCTCTTTTTGCTAGTTAGCAGCACTTATGCATGCATCATCTGTCTCTTGTTGGGTGTGATAGAGAGTGAGAATGGGTGCACAGATGTCTGTTAGTTGTTTGGGAAGAACAGTTAAGGGTGAATTGGGCTCATATTGGCTATTTTCTATCATTGGCCAGTTGGTGCAGAAGCAAGTAGTAGCCCTCACTCAGTATGTGGGGCTGTAGAAGGTGCAAATATAGTTGAGCTGTATGGGCACAGTTGCTGCCTCCCACTCAGTTAGACAACAACAACAACAACAATAAAAACCAAAAAAGTAATAATAAGAGGACAAAAAACACACACTGCATAAACACACAGGAACAATCACCGAAAAGAAACAAAAAGGCAATAAATGAGAAGAAATATTTGAAGAAATACTTTAAAAAGACAAAAGGAACATAAATAGAAAAAGAAAAAAAAAAAAGCCACAATATTTGGGGAGGGGGAAATAAGAAAAGAGTTAAAGAATAATAAAAAAGAAAAAATGAGAAAAAAGCAAAAAGAAAACAAGGAATGGGAAGAACCAAAAGAAATAAAAAAGATGGGAACCAGGAGGAAGGAAGAGAATAAAACCCAAATACTAGAACCT
>NW_006921701.1:7291076-7292172 GCF_000298275.1 Orycteropus afer afer | reverse complement strand
AAACAGAAAACAAATCTGGGGGTGGGGGTAGGGAAGGGCACCCAGGCTCTGTCAGAGCTGACAGACGAGGGTGTGGATAGAATTTCTGCCAGTCCAGAAAGTGGGTGGAGGTGGGGAATTTTCACACCTCTGTTTACCAAGAAGGTGTGAGGTATAAGAATAACAAGGGGAATATCACACCTTTCCAGTCGTTAGCCTCCATTGTGGTTGCCTGTGCTGTGTTAGGCAAGTGGAGCTGAACTTATTGTTAGGTTGCTGGGCTCTGAACGCTGCCACTATAAATATCCAAAATGGCTGCACTGCTTGTAAATGTTTAAAATGGCTGTGCCCTTCACATAGCCAAAAGTCCACAGCACAGTTTGTCTCCTTGCTGTTTCCCTTTTTAGTAGTCAGCCACCAGTGCAATTGTCCAAGCAGCCCTTGGAGAGCAGGGCCAATTTTTATTACTGCCCATGTTTTAACACCACTTGTAAGTATTCAAACTGGCTTCACTGTCAGGTTAGCTGACAGTCCACAGCTCTGTCTCCTTATCCATTTTTTTCATTCAGGTTCTTCTACTACTTGGTGTTTAATCCACTTCTGTTTCCTTCCTTTTAAAGTTCAAGGCTCCAGATTATCTTCTGTATCTGTGTCAATTGGTTTCTCTTTTCTTTGTTGAAGAGGGTCTATGTTGCTTGTCTGTCTATTCCTCCATCTTACTGGAACTTGTCTTTGTTGAATCCTTTAACTAGTTTCAGTAATTTTCTTGCTAAGTCTCTTGAGTTTTCTATGTACATATCATCTGCAAATAGAGATAGCTTTATATCTTTGCCAATCTGAATTCCTTTTTTTCCCTTTTCTTGCATCATTGCCTGAGCTGGGACTTCCAATACAATGTTGCATAAAAGTGGTAATAGAAGGAATCCTTGTCTGATTCCTGTTTGCAAGGAGAATGCTTTCAGTATGTGTCCACTGAGAATAATGTTAGTGGCTAGTTTTGTGTATATGCCCTTTATTATTTTGAGGAGTTTCTCTTTTATTCCTATTTTGCTGAGATTTTTTTTTTTTTTTTAAACCAGAAATAGGTGTTGGATTTTATCAAATGTCTTTTCTGCAT
>NW_006921701.1:7284304-7290657 GCF_000298275.1 Orycteropus afer afer | reverse complement strand
GATGGCACATAACAACAACAACAACAACAATAACAACAGGATTTTGCTGAAGACTTTTGTGTCTATATGCAAGAGGGATATTGGTCTGTAATTTTCCCTTTCAGTGGTGCCTGGTTTGACATCAGAGTTATGCTTGCTTCATAAAATGAGTTTGGGAGTATTCCATCCTTTTTTATGTTCTGGAATAGTTTGAATAGAATTGGTGCCAGCTCTTCTCTGAATGCTTGGTAGAATTCTCCAGTGAAGTTGCCTGGGCCAGGACTATTTATTTATTTATTTTTCTTTTTGTGGAGAGTTTTGTTTTTTAAAATGACTTATTCAGTTTCTTCTTATGTTATGGGTCTATTCAACTTTTCTGTCTCATTCTGTGCTAGTTTAGGTAGGTTGCGTGTTTCTAGAAATTTGTCAATTTCTTCTAAGTTCTCAAATATGTTGGACTACAATTCTTTATAGTATTCTCTTATCCTTTTTTATTTCAGTTGGTTCTGTAGTGATGTTGCCCATTTCTTTTCTTATTTGTGTGTTTTGCATTTTCTCTTCTTTTCCTTAGTTAAATTTGCCACTTGTTTGTCATCTGGTAATCTTTTTGAAGAACCAGCTTCTAGTGTTGTTGATTTTTTCTATAGTTTTGATTCATTTATTTCTGCTCTAGTATTTATAATTTCCTTTCTTCTGGAGAATGTAGGCTTCTTTTGTTGCTGTTTTTCTAATTGTTGGAGTTGTTGGATTAAGGTATTGATTTTGGTTCCTTCTTTTTTGATATGTGCAATTATTGCTATAAATTGACTTTTGCTGTGTCCCAGAACACAGGTGGTATGTCGTGTTTTTATTATCATTTATTTCTAGGAATTTTTTAATTTCACATTTTATTTCTTATGTTACCTAATAGTTTTTGAGCAGGGTATTATTGAGCTTCCATGTGTTTCATATTTTCCCCTGATCTTCATGTTATTGATTTCTAATTTTATAGTGTTGTGATCTGAGAAGATACTTTGTAGTATTTCAGTATTTTAAAATTTATTGAGGCTTGTTTTGTGTTCCAACATATGCTCTATTCTGGAGAATGATCCATGTGCACTAGAAAAGAACATGTGTTGCACTTTTGTGGGGTGGAATGTTCTGTGTGTATGAGGTTGAATTAATTGATTGTGGTGTTATTTTCTGTATATATATATATATATATATATATATATATATATATATATATATTTGGTAGTTGTTCTGTCCTTCATCAAAAGTGGTGTGTTAAAATTCTCCTAGTACTATTGTAGAATTGTCCATTTCTTTTTTCAGTTCAGTTACTGTTTGCTTTATGTATATTGTAGCTCTTTCATTGGGTGCATAAATATTTATTACGGTTATATTCTCTTGGTGGATTGACTCTTTTAACATTATATAGTGCCTAAGGCATTTTGAGTGCTAACCAAAAGGCTGGTCGTTCAAACCCACCAGCCACTCCTCAGAAGGAAGGTTGGGCAATCTACTTTTGTAGTGATACCACCTCGGAAACTTGAGGAGAGTCACTCACTATGAGTTGGGCTTGACTCGACGGCAGTGAGTTTGGGTTTTTTTTTTTTAAATGTCCTCTTTTGCCCCTTATGGTGGTTTTTGCCTAAAAGTCTATTTTATCAGAAATTAATATTGCCAGTCCTGCTTTTTTTTGGTTGCCACTGTTGTTGATGTTAGGTGTTGTCAACTTGGCTCCAACTCATAATGAAGCTATGTACAACAGAACAAGACATTGGCTGGTCCTGTGCCATCATCACAATCATTGCCATTCTTGAGCCCAATGTTGCAGCCACTGCTTCCATCCTTCTTGTTGAGAATCTTCCCTTTTTGTTGACCCTCTATTTTATCCAGCATGATATCCTTCTCTAGGGACTAGAATATGAAATAACATGACTAAAGTATGAAAGACAAAGTCTGGCCATTCTTAGTTTTAAAGAATATTCTAGCTGTACTTCCTCCAAGTCAGATTTGTTTGTTCTTTTAGAGTCCATGGTATCTTCATCTTCAATATTCTTTGTCAACACCACAATTCAAAAGCATCAATTCTTTCTGCAGTCTTCTTTATTCACTGTCCAGCTCTCACATGCATATGAAGCTTTTGATAATACCATGGCTTGGATCAGGTGCACCTTAGTCTTCAAAATGTCATCTTTGCTCCTAAACACTTTAAAGAGATTTTTGCAGAAGATTTGCCCAATGCAGTATGTCATTTGATTCTCAGCTGTTGCTTCCATGGACATTGATTTTGGATCCAAGTACAATGAAATCTTGACAACTTCAAACTTTTCTCCATTTATCCAGATGTTGCTTATTGATCCAGTTGTGAGGATTTTTGTTTACTCTTTGATCTTCATCAGTAAATGCATCTTCATTTTCAGCAAGCAAAGTTGTGCCATCTGTGTATCACAGGTTGTTAATGAGTCTTCCTCCAATCCTGATGACATATACGAAGAAGGTATAATTCGGCTTCTCTGATTATTTTCTCCATGTACAGATTGAATAAGTATGATGAAAATATATAACCTTGATGCACACTTTTCCTGATTTTAAACCATGATGTATCCCCTTGTTTTGTTCGAAAGACTGCCTCTTGATATATGTACATGTTCCTCACGACCGTAATTAAGTGTTCGGAAATTCCCATTCTCATCCATAAATTGCTATGGTGCACACAGTTGAATGCCTTTGCATTGTTAATAAAACACAAGTAAATATCTTTCTGGTATTCTTTGCTTTCAACCAAGACCTATCTGACGTCAGCAATAATATCTTTTTTCTGAATCTGGCTTGCATTTCCAGAAGTTCCCTGTCAATGTACTGCTGTAACCATTTTTGAATTATTTTCAGGAAAATTTTACTTGCATGTGATATTAATGATATTATTCAATATTTTCCACATTCTATTGGATTACCTTTCTTTGGAATAGGCACAATATGGATCTCTTCCAGTTGGTGGCCATGTAGACATCTTCCAAATTTCCTGGCATAAACAAGTGAATGCCTGTAGTGCTGTATCCGTTGTTGAAACATCTCAGTAAGTATTCCAGCAATTCCTGGAGCCTTTTTTTTTAATTCCTTCAGTGCTTCTTGGACTTCTTCCTTAAATACCATTGGTTTTTGATTGCTATTAGCTTGCATTCCTTGATTTTTAATTAATTTTTATATTTGTGTCTAAGGTGAGTCTTTTGTAGGCAGCATATTGATGGATCTTGTTTTCTTAATCAATCTACCATTCTATTTCTTTTGACTGGTGCATTTAATCTATTTACATTTAGTGTGATTAATGATAAGTATGAATTTATTGCTGTTATTCTTTTGAGTTTTTTGTTATGGTGTTGATGATTCCTTTATTGTGAATATTTTTCTGTACTGAGTTCATTTTGTTATAGAAATTTCTTCCCCTTTTCTTCATTACTGTTGATTTTGTGTTTACTAAGACCTTGTGATTTTCTTCTTTCAGTTAGAAGTCATATTAATTTTTCTTGTGGTTACCCTGTAGTAGATTCTTATGTCCTTAAGTTTGGTACATTCTGTTCTGTATTGATATTGTCCTGACTTCCTCTCTATTTGGAAGTTCTGTAATTATAACATTTATTTCCTCTATTTGCTTTGTAATTGGTGTCATTTACAGAGTGACTCCTCTGATTCTTTTTTTTTGTTTTGTGAGCTTTTTTCAGTTTTAAGAATTCTTGGGTTCTGGGTGGTGTCATGTATCTTACTCTTAAATTGTTGTCTCCCCTTGTTGGTTTTCTGTCTGAAGGACTCCCTTTAACATTTCTTGTAGGGTTGGTCTTGTTTTTACAAATTCTCTTAATTTCTGTTTGTCTGGGAATATCCTAATTTCATCATCATATCTGAGGGACAGTTTTTGCTGGATATATAATTCTTTGTCGGCAATGATTTTCTTTCAAAGTTTTGTATATGTCATCCCATTCCCACTGCCTGCATGGTTTCTGCTGAGAAATCAAAGCTTAGTCATACTGGTTACCCTTTTTTTTTTTTTTTTCTTTTCCTGAGCTGCTCTCAGGATTATTTCCTTGTCTTTGGTTTTTGAAAGTTTGATTATGATATATCTTGGTGACTTTCTCTTTGGGTCTATCCTACATGGGGTTCATTGAGCTTGGATGGATGGATATCTTTTCATCTTTCATGATATTAGGTACATTTTTTGCTAGAAAGTCTTTGACAATTTTTTTCTGTGGTTTCTTTTCTTTTCTTTTCTTTTTGTTGTTTTCCTGTTTCCTCTCATTTTGGAATTCCAGTCAGATGTATCTCTTTTCATACCATTCCATATAACTCTTAGGTTTTCTTCATTTTTCCTCATTGTTTTTTTTCTGATTTTTCCTCACACAAGCTGGTGTCAAGGCATTTATCTTCTAGTTGGGAAATGTGTTTTTCAGCTAGTTAGATTCTATTCTTTTGTCTTTCCAATGTGTTATCTATCTCCATAATTTACTGTTCATCTTTTGAATTTCTAATTATTTTTGTATGATTTTTAATATTGTTTATGTTGTTATTTTGCTCTTTTTTTTTTCTGAATACTTCAAGGGTATTATCTGTCTTTTCCTTGCTTTTGTTTATGGTTTCCTTGAGTTCTTGGAAGAATTGGCCAGTGAAAATCTTATGAATAGCAACAAAACACTATCTTACATATCACTGGAAAAAAAATTTATGAATAGCCCTGAAACATTGTCTAATATAGTGCCAGAAGATGAGTCCTTCAGGTTGGAAGCACTCAAAATATGATTGGGGAAGAGTTGCCTCCTCAAAGCAGAGTCAACCTTAATGATGTGGATGGGGTAAAGCTTTTGGAACCTCCATTTGCTGATGGGGCACAACTCAAAATGGGAAGAAACAGCTGCAAACATCCATTAATAATCAGAATGTGGAATGTAAGAAGTATCAATGTAGAAATATTGGAAGCTGTCCAAAATGAAATGGAACACATAAAGATTGATATCCTAGGCATTAATGAGCTGAAGTGACTGGTTTTGGCCATTATGAATCAGACAATCATATGATCTACTATAGCAGGAATGACAAATTGAAGAGGAAAGGTGTCATATTCATGGTCACAAAGAATGTTTCAAGATCTATCTTGAAGTACAGTGCTGTCAGTGATAAGATCATATCCTTACACCGACAAGGAAGACCAGTTAATACCACTATTATTCAAAGTTACACACTAACTGCTAAAGCCAAAGATGAGGAAATTGAAGATTTTTACCAACTTCTGCAGGCTGAAATTGACCAAACATGCAATCAATATGTATTGATAATTACTAGTGATTGGAATGCAAAAGTTGGAAACAAAGAACCACCAGTAATTGGAAAGTATGGGCTTGGTGATAGAAATGATGCTGGAGATTGCATGATAGAATTTTGCAAGAACAATGACTTATTTATTGCAAACATCTGTTTTTCAACAGCATAAATGGTGGCTATACACTTGGAACTCTCCAGATGGAATACATAGGAATCAGATTGACAACATCTGTGGAAAGGCGTCATGGAGAAGCTCAGTATCTTCAGCCAAAACAAGACCAGAAGCTGACTGTGGAACAGACTACAAGTTGCTCATATGCAAGTTCAAGTTGAAGCTGAAGAAAATTAAAAGAAGTCAAGAAAAGCCAAAATATGACCTTGATTATATCCTACCTGAATTTAGAGATCATCTGAAGAATAGATTTGATGCATTGAACACCAATGACTGAAAACTCAGTGGGTTGTGGGATGACATCAAGAACATCATACACAAAGAAAGCAAAAGGTCTTTAAAAAGATAAGAAAGAAGAAAAGACCAAAATGGATGTCAGAAGAGACACCGAAACTTGCTTTTAAGAGGAGAGTTGCTAAAGCAAATGGAAGAAATGACAAGCAAAAGAGCTGAACAGAAGATTTCAAAGGGCAGCTCAAGAAGGCAAAGTAAAGTGTTGCAATGAAATTTGCAAAGACCTGGAGGTAGAAAACCAAAAGGGAAAAACATGCTCAGCTGCTCTTAAGCTGAAAGAACTGAAGAAAAAAATTCAAGTCTCAAGTTGTATCTGAAAGATTCTGAAAGCAAAATATTGGATTATGCAGGAAGCATCAAAAGAAGATGGAAGGAATACACAGTCACTGCACAAAAAAAAAAAAAATTGGTTGATGTTTAACTATTTCAGGAGATGGCATATGATCAAGAACTAATGGTATTGAAGGAGGAAGTTGAAGCTGCACTGAAGGAATTGGAGAAAAACAAGGCTCCAGGAATTTTTCTTACTGATGATATTGAGCTTCTCCACTGCCTCTTTCTAGTTTTAGTCAACTGGATTCTTGGGTGCTCCATCTTGTAAAAAAAGTTGTTA
>NW_006921701.1:7279087-7284204 GCF_000298275.1 Orycteropus afer afer | reverse complement strand
GAAGAAGTCGAAGCTGCACTGAAGGAATTGGTGAAAAACAAGGCTTCAGAAATTGACGAAATACCCATTGAGATGTTTCGACAAATGGATCCTTTGCTGGAGGCATTTACTTGTTGTGCCAAGAACTTTGGAAGACAGCTACCTGGCAACTGACTGGAAGATATCCATATTTGTACCCATTCCAAAGAAAAGTGATCCCACAGAATGTGGAAATTATCAAACAATATAATTGATATGCCAGGCAAGTAAAATGTTGCTAAAGATAATTTAAAAATGGTTGCAGCAATGCATTGAAAAGGAACTTCCAGAAATGCAAGCTGCATTCAGAAGAGGACCTGGTACAAGGGACATCATTGTTGATGTCAGGTGGATCTTGGCTGAAAGCAAAGAATACCAGAAAGATGTTTACTTGTGTTTTATGGACTATGCAAAGACATTCGACTGTGTGGATCATAAAAAATCATGGATAACATTGCAAAGAATGGGAATTCCAGAACACTTAATTGTGCTCATGAAGAACCTGTAGATAGACCAGGAGGCTGTTGTTTGAACAGAATAAGGGGATACTTCATGGTTTAAAATCAGGAAAAGGGTGCATTAGGGTTGTATCCTTTTACCATACTTATTCAATCTCTATGCTGGGCAAATAATCTGAGAAGCTGGACTATATGAAGAAGAGTATGGCATCAGGATTGGAGGAAGAGTCATTAACAACCTGTGATATGCAGATGACACAACCTTGCTTGCTGTAAGTGAAGATGACTTGAAGCACTTACTGATAAAGATTAAAGACTACAGTCCGCAGTATGGTATATATAAAAAAAAAAAAAAAAATTCTCACAACTGGACCAATAAACAGCATCATGATAAATGGAGAAAAGGTTCAAATTGTCAAAGATTTTGTATTACTTGGACCCACAATCAACACCCATGGAAACAGCAGTCAAGAAATCAGATGTCATATTGCATTGGGCAAAACTGCTGCCAAAGACCTCTTTAAAGTGTTGATGAGCAAAGATGTCACTCTGAAAAGTAAGCTGTGTCTAACCCAAGCCATGGTATTTTCAATCGCCTCATATGCATGTGAAAGCTGGACAATGTATAAGGACGACTGAAGAAGATTTGATCCTTTTGAGTTGTGGTGTTGGGGGAGAATAGTGAAAGTACCATGGACTGCCAGAAAAACAAACAAATCTGCTCTGGAAGAACTGCAGCCAGAATGCTCCTTGAAAGTGAGAATGGCCAGACTTCATCTCACCTACTTTGTTCATGTTGTTAGAAGGAACCATTCCCTGGTGAAGGACATCATTCTTGGTAAAGTGGAGTGTCAGTGAAAATGGGGAAGACCTTCAATGACATGGATTGACACAGTGGCTGAAACAATGGGCTCAAGTATAGCAAGGATTGTGAGGCTGGCAGATGACCAGGCAATGATTCGTTCTGCTGTACATAGGGTTGCTATGAGTCGGAGTCAACTCGACAGCACCTAACAACAACAACAATAGATATAGGTATGTAGATACATGTATATAAACATATATTTTGTACTTCTGAATTCATTATCGGGTAATTGTATTACCTGCCCTTCCTCTGGCAGATTTCTTAGTTCTTTATTTTGGTCACTTGTTTTCACTATCTTGTCCTGTTTCTTTGTTTGAATTGAAGGTTTCTTTTGTCTCTGAGACATTTTGAAGTTGTTGTTTCTATTTGTTGATTATGTGTTAGTTTGTTTGACCTTGTTTTTTGTTTTGCTTTGTTTTGAGATATCTAGATATGTGAATTCATCAGCCCCTGCAGCTACATAAGTCAGGAAAAGCCTCCAGTTTGACGTTTGATCCAGGAACTTGGAACTCATTTTCGTAAGATAAATTTCTCTCTGTATATCTATATATAAGCTTTACTGGTTTTGCTTCTCTAGAGAACCCAGCCTAACACATTTGGTACTGGGAGTGGCTCTAGAGAGACAAAATCATAAGGATGGGTCTCCTAAATTGGTTCTTACCAATTCTGTTTCAGTTCTCCAATTTGACTAATTGTAAAGGCACTGGCCCAGAGCTTGGGGGCTGCTTTCTGCTTTTTGCTTGGGGGTGGCTGTATTTCACTTGGAGGCAGCTCTTTATTAAGGCAGGGGCCTGAGGTAGGTGTGCCCATGGCTTGGAGGCTGCTTTTCACTTGGGGGCGGCTCTATTTTAAGGCCTGGGCCTAACATAGGCTGGACTGGGGCTTCGGGGCTGCGTTTTGCTTGGAGGTGGCTGTATTTTAAGGTCAGGGCCAAGGTAGGTGGGTGAGGGGCTCGGGGGCTGCTTTTCATTGGGGGGTGGCTCTATTTTAAGCCTGTTGCCTGTGGTAGGCAGGTGCAGAGGGGTTGAGGACAACTAAGGGAGACAAACTTTCTGTCAGTTTGTTGTCCTGTGGTGGCTTATGTGTTGCTGTGAGGCTGGAGGCTATGCCACCAGTGTTGCAAAATGCCAGCAGGGTTACCCATGGTGGACAGGTTTCAGTGAAGCTTCTGGACTAAGATGGACTTGGAAGAAGGAAGATGCCATCCACTTCTTAAACAATTGGCTGGTGAAGACCTTATGAATAGCTATAAAACACTGTCTGATATATTACTGGAAAACTTTATGAATAGCCCTGAAACACGGTCTGATATAGTGCCAGAAGATGAGCCCATCAGGTCAGAAGGCACTCAAAATTTGACTGGGGAAGAGCTGACTCCTCAGAGTAGAGATGACCTTAACGATGTACAGAGTACAGCTTTCAGGACTTCCATTGGCTGATGTGGCATGATTCAAAATGAGTAGAAACAGATACAAACATCCATTAATAATTGGAACATGGAATGTATGAAGTATGAATCCAGGAAAATTTGAAGTTGTCAAAAATGAAATAGAACACATAAAGATCGTTATCCTAGGCATCAGTGAGCTGAAATGGACTGGTTTTGGCCATTTTGAATCAGGTAGCTATATGATCTACTATGCTGGCAATGACAAATTGGAGAGGAATGGTGTGGCATTTGTCATCACAAAGAGTGTTTCACGATCTATCCTGAAGTACAATGCTATCAGTGATAAGATAATATCTATATGCCTATAACGAAGACCAATTATTACAACTATTACTCAGATTTATTTACCAACCACCAATGCCAATGATGAGGAAATTGAGGATTTCTATCAACTTCTGCAGTCTGAAATTGACTGAACATCAATCAAGATGTGTTGATTATCATTGGTGACTGGAATGCAAAAGTTGGAAACAAAGAAGAGTTACTAGTAGCTGGAAAATATGGCCTTGGTGATAGAAATAACTCCAGAGATTGGATGATAGAATTTTGCAAGACCAGTGACTTATTCACTGCAAATACCTTTTATTCAACAACGTAAGTGATGACTATACATGTGGACTTCACCAGATGGAACACACAGGAATCAGATTGACTGTATCTGTGGAAAGAGGTGATGGAGACGTTCAATATCTTTGGCCAAAACAAGGCCAGGAGTTGATTGTGGAACAGACCATCAATTGTTCATATGTTGAAGTTGAAGACAGTTAAAACAAGTCCACGAAAGCCAAAATATGACCTTGAAAATATCCCTCCTAGATTGTAAAATGGTACAACCACTGTGGCAAATGGTATGGTGTTTCCTTAAAAAACTGAAAATAGAAATACCATTTGACCCAGCAATTCCATTAGTAGGAATATATCCTAAAGAGGTGAGAGGCAGGATATGGACAGATATATTCATACCTATGTTCATCACAGCACAATTCACTAAAGCAAAGAGGTGGAAACAACCTAAATGCCCATCAACAGATGAATAACCAAATTATGGTACATTCACACAATGGAATACTATGGTGCATTAAAGAACAATGAAGGATATGTGAATCATCTCACAGTGTGGATGAGCCTGGAGGACATTATGCTGAGTGAAATAAGTCAATCACAGAGGGACAAATATTGTATGAGCTCATTACTGTAAAAAGGCAAGGAAGGGTTTGGTTAAGGAAGGGAGCTCATTTTGTAGGTTACCGGGGTTGGGAGGAAATGAGAGGGAATAATTTTGGGTAGTTGGCTAGTTGGGGGCCACCCGCTGAGGTGGGTAAGGGGAGGGATGGTATGGAAAGAGTCTGTGATCACCATGATAACATTGGGGAAAAGGAGGACACCGAACTGTGCACATAAGATATAGATGAGAGAGGCTAATACCTAGTATATCCACAATACTGCATTACCATTAACAACAAATAGCAGGCTACAGATAAACACATAAACATCTGAGAAGATCAGAAGGGGGCCAGTGAACAGGATTATCCTCTAGATCAAGGATAGATTGAGTGGAGGCTAATCTTGCACAGATACCAATGATACAAAATACCCACAATCCTTACAGAAACAACAGAAGACAGACATAGAGCAATCCCTCACAGATAGCCAGACACTGTGGGAGAGAGATCGAATGGATCTACCAACTCAGGATCATAGAATTAGGGGATACCAGACTCAATTGGCACAACAAAATACATAAAAATCTTGTTGCACAACCTACATTGGTAAGTAACGACTGGAGTCTTAAAAGCTTTCGAATGTCCATCTAAGATGAAGCTAATGGTCTCCTATTGTCAGAAGTGAAGAAGAGTGCAAAAAACCAATGGCATTTGGAACCAATCAGCCCTAGGACATGATGGACCTTGAGACCAAAAGAACTAGATGGGGCCTGGCTCCAATGCCAACCACTTGGGAAAGGATCAAAACTGGAGATCCTGGATAGAGTGGGAGGAAAAACATGGAACAAAATCCAAAAACACAATAATGACCAGAATTACTGGTCAGATGGAGTCTGGTGGAACTCCCAAGACTATGACCCTGGGATACACTTTGGGCCTGGAATAAAACTAAGTCCCAGGGGCTGGCTCTCAGCCCAATAGTAAATAAGATGTACATGCAGACCATTCAACCCAGGGTGATGCACCCACATACTCTACGGAGATGCATCCCTTGGAGCAATCGAGCACAGGGTATCAGAGGGGCTACATTCACATGGAGGAAATCTAGGACACACAGGCTTTTAATCCCCTTTCTCCTGCTCTTCCGGCCTGCTGCTTTGGGC
>NW_006921701.1:7260150-7277787 GCF_000298275.1 Orycteropus afer afer | reverse complement strand
AGGCCTTCAACAAGATGGATTGACACGGTGGCTGCGATGATGGGCTCAAGTATAGCAGGGATTGTGGGGCTGGCGCGGGATCGGGCAGTGTTTCGTTCTGTTGTTCATGGGGTCGCTATGAGTCGGAAACGACTCAACGGCACTTAACAACAACAACAACAGGACACACAGGAGTGCATAACTATGAGGGGCATGGGGAGGAGGTTACTTGGAAGGGAGAGGAGGAGAGTGGGTTAGGGTTGTGGATGGTAATTGGGGAGTGAAATCAAATGTACATGAAATGTTGAATGTAAAACAAGCTCTGCTCTGTAAATTTGCACCTAAAGCACCATTAAAAAAAAAGAAAGAAAAGAAAATATCCCTCCTGAATTTAGAGACCATTTAAAGAATAGATTTGATGCATTGAACACCAATGACTGAAAACCAGAAGAATTGTGAGATGACATCAAGAACATCATCCATGAAGAAAGCAAGAAGTTATTAAAAAGATGAGAAAGGAAGAAAAGACCAAAATGGATGTGAGAAGAGACTCTGAAACTTGCCTTTGAGTGGAGAGTAGCTAAAACTAATGGAAAAAATGACAGATAAAAGAGCTGAACAGATTTCAAAGAGCAGCTTGAGCAGACAAAGCTGATTACTATAATGAAATGTGTGAAGCCCTGGAGTTAGAAAACCAAAAGGGAAGAACATGCTTGGCATTTCTCAAGCTGAAAGAACCAAGGAAAAAACTTAAGCCTCGAGTTGCAATATTGGAGGATTCTATGGACAAAATATTGAATGATGTAGGAAGCATCAAAAGAAGATGGAAGGAATACACAGAGTCACTGTACCAAAAATAATTGGCCTATGTTCATCCATTTCAGGAAATTGCATATGATCCAGAACCAATGATAGTGAAAGAAGAAGTTGAAGCTGCACTGAGGAAGTGGTGAAGAACAAGTCTCCAGGAATTGATGGAATACCCATTGAGATGTTTCAGCAAACAGATGTCCCACCGGAGGCACTCATTCAGCTATGCCAAGAGATTTGGAAGACAGCTACCTGGCCAACTGGACTGGAAGAATCCATATCTGTACCCATTCCAAAGAAAGGTGATCCCACAGAATGTGGTAATTATCAAACAATATCATTAATATTACATGCAAGTAAAATCTTACTGAAGATAATTAAAACATGGTTGCAGCAGTATATTGACAGAGTGCTTCCAGAAATGCAAGCTGGATTCAGCAGAAGACGTGGAACAAGGGATATCATTGCTGATGTCAGATGGATCTTAGCTGAAACCAAAGAACACCAGAAAGATGTTTACATATATTTTATTGACTGTGCAAAACATTCAAATGTGTGGATCATAACAAATTGTGAATAATATTGAGAAGAATGGGAATTCCAGAACACTTGATTGTACTCATGAGGAACCTGTACATAGATCAGGAGGCTGTCATTTGAACAGAACAATGGGATACTGCATGGTTCAAAATCAAGAAGGGAGTGCGTCAAGGTTGTATCCTTTCACTATACTTACTCAATTTGTATGCTGAGCAAATAATCTGAGAAGCTGGATTATATGAAGAAGAACGTGGCATCAGGATTGGAGGAATACTCATTAACAACCTGCAATACGCAGATGACACAACTTTGCTTGCTAAAAGTGAGGATGACTTGAAGCACTTACTAATGAAGATTAAAGACTAAGTCTGCAGTATGGATTACACCTCAATATAAAGAAAACAAAAATCCTCATAATTGATCCAATAAACACCTTCATGGTGGATGGAGAAAATATTGAAGTTGTCATGGATTTCATATTACTTGGTTCCACAATCAACACCAATGGAAACAGCAGTCAAGACATCAGATGATGTATTGCACTTGGCAAATCTGTTGTAAAAGACCTCTTTCAAGTGATAAGGAGCAAAGATGTCTCCTTGAAGACTAAGGTGTGCTTGACACAAGCTATAATAATTTCAGTCACCTCATAGGCATGTGAGAGCTGGACAGTGAATAAGGAAGACCAAAGAAGAGTTGATGCTTTTGGGTTGTGGTGTTGGAGAAGAATGCTAAGAGTACCATAGTCTGCTAAAAGGATTAACAAATCTGTCCTGGAAGAAGTGCAGCTGGAATGCTCATTGAAAGAGAGAATGGCCAGACTTCATCTCACCTACTTTGGTCATGTTTTCAGAAGGAACCATTCCCTGGGGAAGGATATCATGCCTGGTAAAGTGGAGGGTCAATGAAGAAGGGAAATGTCCTCAATGAGATGGATAGACACAGTGGCTGCAACGATGGGCTCAGGTATAGCAAGAATCATGAGGCTGGCACAAGACCGGGCAGTGTTTCATTCTGCTGTGCATAGGGTCACTATGAGTCAGAGATGACTCGACTGCACCTAACAACAACAACAACAGATATGTGAACCAAGTGGGCTTCTTTGGTTGTTAGATTGCAAGCACTTCCAAGCTGTCTCTAAGTTGGTGGAGTAACTGGTGGGAATGTGGGTGCAGGTCTCTGTTGTGAGGAGGAAGTGTGGCTGGGATGGGCAGGAGTTGTCCACCATCTGTCGTCGATGCAATGGTGCAGGAGCTGTTGGTCTTGTTTTCCCACTGAGTGAGGTGGTTCATGCAGTAGATAAAGTTGACTTGTTGTTGTTGTTATGTACCATCGAGTGAGTCCCGACTCATAGGACCCCTCCTTGGGTTTCTGAGGCAGTATCACTATGGAAGTAGATTGCCCCATCCAGTTGACTAGTGGAGGGTTAATATCCTTCTCCCATTGGATGGGACAGGGAACAAACAATCAAAAAACCTTATAGAAGAAGTGAATATAAAAAATAGAAGCAAAAAGTAAAACAGAGGGTGAATGAGAAAAAAGATTGGTAAAGATAAAAAGAAAAGGAAGAGAGAAATGAACAATAAAAAGGAAGAAAAATTGGAAAAAAGAAAAGGAAAGAAACAAGAAAGGGGAAAAAGAAAGAGAGGGATTTTTACAGTTGTCAGCTGGCAGCCCTGGGAGCAAGTGGTTGTGGCACATTCCACTGATCCACTGGAGTGCGTGCCTGTAGGGGCGGGGAGGAGGTGCCTGGCAAAGTGAGCACCTCAGAGAGGAGGCTGCAGAGGTCTGCCTCTTGCATTAGTGTGAAAAAGATCTGTCAGTAATTCTGGCACCAATCAGGTGAGCTTCAGGCCCTGGCTCTGTGTGCTGGATGTGAGTTGTTGGGGGTGGCTGACTGCTGTGGAGGTGGCCAGGAATGCAGGTAGGTGGGGGCAGGACTTCTCTAGCCACTGGGTTGGTGGGGGCAGGAACAGTATTTACCTTTAGGGGCCAGGGCATTTGTGTTTACTAGAGTAGAGAACATAGTTCTCCAGTTGAGATTCACTGGTATGGTCCTTTTGGGTGCATGCTGCTGTTCATCCAGCTCTTGCCCAGATTCAGTCAAGTGAGACTGCCCTGAGCCTAGCTTCTCCAACCCACACCCCCAACACAGGCTTTCCCTCTCTCGTAGGTCCTCAACCCAAACAACTAGTGTCCACTAGTCATCATTGTTCCATTCCGTTTGTTTCCCTCCTTGCTCTGTGGCTGCCTGGCCACTGGGAGTCCAACCTGCACTTTCCTTTCTCAGCTCTGGCACAAATTCTGCTCACCTGGGTTCCCACCAGCTCTGTCTACACTGTGTCTCTATTGCTGTGTGGGTTCTGTGTAGTTGATTTATCTTTTTTGACTGTTAACCAAAAGGCTGGTTGTTCAAACCCACCAGCCACTCCTTGGAAGGAAGGTTGGGCAATTTACTTCTGTAAAGATACTGCCTTGGAAACCCAAAGAGGGGTCACTATGAGTCGTAATCAACTCGATGGGAGTGAGTTTGGTTTTTTGTTTTTTTCTTCCCTGTATGATGCCTCTGTGATTTAAAGTGGCCATGCTACATCAGGTCCTGGCTTCTTCTCTCTCCACAATCACTGTCTTCACACTGTCTCCCTTTACAATCAGCATTCAATCTAAATCTTTAGTCTCTCATTTGATACTCAGAGTTCCAGCATCATTATTTGTATCTGTTTCACTTGGTTTTTCTGGGTCTCTGTTTTAGAGGGATTGGGTAGAGTGTGTTAGCAGGATGCTGTCTTGTCTCTGTCTCTGGTTGTTTGAATTCTTAACTGCTGCTTCCACTGATATTGGTTGTTGACCCAAGTAGAATGAAATCACTGACAACTTCAATTTTTCCATCATTTATCATGATGTTGTTAATCAATCAAGTTGCAAGGATTTTTGTTTTCCTCACATTCAGGTGCAATCCATACTGAAAGTTGTAGTCTCTTGCTAACCTCTATGAATCCTGTATAGTTTCAAGTAGACATGGCAGTATGGGGTGCCTAGAGGGAGGGGCTTGAGAGCTGCCAGTTAGCTCCTGGGGCATGGAAGGTGAGAGAACCAGCAAGCCTAGGAGCAGTTGGGTGGTAGTAGAAAATGTGGGTGCAGTGTAGTAAATTACTTAGTGTGTCTTTTCTACCCATAAGTTTTTGTAAACTCCAAGGTGGGGTTTTCTATGAGCAACTGAGGAGCTCCTGATTGCTGAAGTTGTCCACCTGGAATGTTTCTGTTGGGAGTGGCACAAAACAATGTTCTGGGAGGTGCCCGCTTTCTCTCAGGTGCTTAGAGTTCTGATGCTATGATTGGCTAGTTTGACCACCCTGCCAGGCTCAAAAGGAGGCCTCCTAGAGGCAGAACTCTCTGACTGCTGGTTGAGGAAGACGCACCCCTGAAAGAGACACAGGCTCCTGAGACATGCGTTGCTCAGAAAGAGATGCAAGAGACATGCATTGCTGAGTGAGACACCGAGGGACACACACTGCTGGGAGAGAGACTGTGAGAGACTGTTGGCTGAGGGACGGTGGGCTGGGAGAGAGACTGAGCATTCTTTCTGAACTTGAATTGTAGTCTGGTGCTTCCCTAATAAACCTCATAATCTGTGAGCTCTGTGTGGCCACTGCAGCGAATTATCAAACCCAGGAGAGAGGTGGTGGGTACTTTGGGAGGAACGGTTGATGAAAGGGCTGGAGGGAGGCAGCATGTCTGGCCTTGCAGTAAAAAGCCTTGGGTTACTGCTGGTAATCCTGCCTTCCCCTTGTAGGGTTAGAGGAGGTGGCCTCTTTGCCGTTTTTGCAGGGGGTGATGGAGGGTGCAACAGGCTGGGCTTGGGGCTAGTGCCCTTCCTGAGTGGGGAAGCAGATGCCTATCTCTGATAATCCTTCCATGTTTCCCAGTCATGTTCCCACAGGGTGGCCTGTAATGCTTTTTCATTATAGTCTTAATGGCCATCATGTGAACTGATTACTTTAAAAATCATTGAGAGGTGCCCCTTTGGAAAAGGTGATCAGAAAGAGATGTCACCAAGAGCAGTACAACATAAGGTCTCAGAAAGATTTAATTACCATAGTTTAGTCGTGGCTGGAGAGTAGCACTTAAGAGTGATTTGAAGAATTACTGTCAGACTGGTGATAGTGGTTAGGGATGGTCCACTGTTGTGTTTCTCTCAATGAACACAGAGATCTGGGTACAGGGACCATAGCCGTGGAGGAGGAGCATGAAGCTTTCTGGGTGGAGGGCGTACCAACTCTCTGGTTACTTCATCATGAACCAGTGTTACCAGGGTGACCCTGTGAACCAGGCCTCTGGAGTTCTTGAACTTATGGAGAAATTTATTAAGATCAATGGAAAATATGAATGGTAAATAGGTAAATTTTGTTTTGTATTTTAAGCAAGTGAAAAAATAATAATACAATATCAATAGCACTCACTAATATTTATTGAGTATTTACTATGTGCTAGGCATCATGCTAAGTACTTTACATACATTATTTCATTCCACATAAGGACTCTAAGGGAAAAGAATGATTTTTAGAGACAATAAAACTGGCTTAGGTAAGGTTCCTTGCCTAAGGTCGCCCATTTCTAAGTGACCAAGCCAAGGCCTGAACCTTGTCTCTCTGGTCCCAGAGCCTGAGGACTCAGCTGTACGTCATTTGACACCTTTAACTGCCTGTGGACAGAGTCCATTGCTGAAGGGGAGCCTAGTTACGGCATTTAGGGGGTGCTTGGCTGAGAGTTCTTTTGGAACTACTCTTTCTTACCCCAACAGCTATTTGGGAACCACCAACTGAGGCCTTATTCTCCACTGGGGTAGGTGTAGATCTGGCTTCAGGAAGCCTTTGGGGCTGGGATGGAGGGAGCTCTGGTCCCAAAAGGGCTCACCTAGGGCTCAGTTCATGGGGGTGGGGCTGGTGGGGCAGGGAAGAAGAGGAAAATGGAGCTCAAATAATACTGCCTTACATTAACCAGACTGTGACATTTTTCAGTTTATATTGTCCATAGACTATTACCACAGAAGCATTTTCTTAAGGATAAAGCTACATATAGCAAAATTAATTACAGACACAGCTCATTGATTTCTGCAGTCCCTTCCCAAGAGTGTGAGGTGATTCTTGTGATCCTGGAATCTAAACACAGCATAACAGTCATGTTCTGTACAAAACCAGAGGCACTATCACAGGAAGGATGCTAACCTTCTAGATGTCACACAATAGCAGCAGCAAGTAGGAGACCAAATATCTATGGTTTTCATAAATAGGAGGGAACACATTCACCCTACATTTGTGAACATTTAAAGTTCTTTCCATGGTCAGGCTGTTGGGCAGCACTGGTTACATTCTAGCTTTCAGATTCTTAACTCCAGTGGTGGCATATATGATGTCCTGTCAGTGTGCACGATTTTGTTTCTGGGCCAGGCTGTCCACGACCTTCAGGAAAGACATTTCAACATGTTTTTTTAAAGGGCAGGAGTAGCTTAAAGCCTTGGTTCAGTCTCTGAGCTGTTGGTTGAGGAAAAATTGGGTGTGGATGAACAGAAAGTATGATAAAGCAATCTCAACACTTTAACAAATCCAACCACAGTAACACAGCTGTTCCTTTTTAAATTCAAAGGGAACATTCGTCAATTCACTTGCACTTAAAGCAGTGCAACTAAGTTCAAAGGGTTAGATGTCTCTATTATCCCTCCTTCCTTAGAGGCAAGGAGTCTGGGGGTGATTCCTCATCCCTGGTGGAGAACGTGATCACAGGAATCCTTTCAGGACTCTCTCTGGAATGGCCCTCTCCTTTGATTTTATGAGTTTGGTATGTTTTCTGTGACAGCACTTCCTCCACCACTGATGACAAAGCTTCGTGAATTGGACACCACAAGTGCTGGGGCCAGCTCCTCAGGGTCCTCCATCTCTGGCTGGTGGTCCCGACCAACAGACCCTTGCAAGTCTGTTTCCTGCATGGTCAGTTCTGAGCTCGTCTCCGCACACTGCAGTGGGAGTAATGCCTGGTGTCTGGTCAGGGTCTCATTGCTTTTCTGGGCCTCCAGGGAGTTCTGGTGTGTGGAATTCCTATGAGCCATGGCATTCTTCTGAGGCTCATCAAAGCTCAGAGAGAAAGTGACTGTGCCACTGCCAAAGATGACCTTCTGCTTACATCTGGGCTGCTGTTGCGATTGCTGCTGCTGGTGCTGCTGCAGGGACAATGGCTGCTGCTGCTGCTGCTCCTGCTGGGTCAAGGCCAGTGGCTGCTGCTGCTTCTGCCTCTCAGGCTGTGGGAAAGGGTCTTCGCTGTTGCTCTTACTGCTGATGGTGGAGGAGGGGGTGGAGCCTGTGGAGCCACCGAGGCTGCTGGATCGTTTGCGGGAGACGTTGCTGCGGCGCAGGGTGGCCCGGGCTGCCACTTTGAAGGCATGGGCAGCAGTGCTGCAGCGCACCTCCTCAATGGTGTTACGGGAAGGCTTGAAGAGGATGATGTAGACCTTGTTGAAGAAGATGCAGGCCAGCAAGCCGAAGCTGGCTGCTAGGATGGCGATCACCTCCACAGCTGAGACGAACTTGCCATAGGTGCTGGCATAGGCTGGAATGAAGGAGATCCAGACAATGAAGAAGATAAGCATGCTGAAAGTGATGAACTTGGCTTCATTGAAGTTCTCTGGCAACTTCCGGGACTTAAAGGCAAAGAAGAAGCAGATGGCAGCCAACAGACAGGTGTAGCCAATCAGGAAGCCCAGGGCCATGAGTGAGCCCTCATGGCACGTGATGAAGATGATCTCGTCCTCCAGCTCGTGGTTACGATAGCTTGACGGAGGCGCAGTGTAGAGCCAGATCACACAGATGACGATCTGCATGAAGGTGCAGAGGAAAACCAGCAGGAACTGCAGGTTGAGTCCCCACCACTTGCGGTGAAAGCTGGTGGGGATCTTGGCCTCAAACACCAGGAGGACACGGTTGGTTTTCACCAGGATGCAGGAGATGCAGAGCACGAAGCTGATACCAAAGGCTGGCTGGCGCAGGCGGCATGTCCAGTCCTGGGGCTCACCGATGAAGAACAGGGAGCTGGAGAAGCAGCAGAGCAGGGAGAAGAGGAGGAGGTAGGAGAGCTCTCGGTTGGTGGCCTTGACTATGGGTGTGTTGCGGAACTTGATGAAGACCCCCAGCACGAAGGCTGTCAGGAAGATGCCCAGTACAGCAAAGAGGGTGAGTGCGATTCCAAAGGGCTCCGTCCATGACAGAAACTCAATCTCTTTGGCAATGCAGGAAGTGTGGTTCTCGTTGGACCAGAAGTCATCAGGGCACTTGTCACAGGCACTTGCATCTGTAAGATGTTCCAGTGAAGAGTGAGTTACTTCGTGGCACAGGCTAACATCTGGGCTGTGTATGTGTGTGTAGTGGTGAGGGTACACAGGCTATTGGATGTGGTCAGTGGTACAGTGGTTTTTGGTTGCTAACCAAAAGGTCTGCAGTTTGAACTCACCAGCAGCTCCACAGGAGAAAGATGAGGCAGCCTGCTTCTGTAAAGATTTATAGCACTGGAAACGCTATGAGACAGTTCTACTCTGTATGAGTTGGAATCAACTTGATGGCAGTGGGTTTGGGTTTTTTGTTTGTTATTGTTGTTGTTTATCTAGTATTTACCACATGCTTTACCAATATGAACCCATTTAATTCTTAAAACTCTCTGAGAGAGGTTTAATAACTATTCCCACTTGACAGGTGAAGAAACTAAAGTACAGGGCGAGTACGTAAGATAGTAAGTACACTGCCAGGTACCCAGTAGACCATCTATAATGTCCTATTAACTCTGGAGCCTGAACAGTCAGAGCTTTGTCTACTTAGGGCCACTGAGCTATAAGAAAAGGAAGTAAATATTGTACAGCAGTACCAAAGTAAGAGAAAATGTGTGAAAGGAGTCTTCGTAAGCTTTTATAGTATTAATATGACTTTTAACATTCCTTTTCCATTTCCACTCAGTGCCCAGCACAGCACTATGCTCAGACACACACTTGTTAAATGAGAAAGTGTGCTAAGCACCATTTCAGCCCAGCCCTTCCACGGACTTTGCTGACCCCAGGCCCTGATGTGGACCAAACCCCGGCGGGGGGGCCTATACAATGTCCACCAGGAACAGGGGTATAGCACTACCTGTCTCATCACTGTACTCCCCATCAGGACATTCCACACATTCAAAGCAGCAGGTGGGCTCCCCCTCGATGATCCCTTTCCTGGTCCCTGCCAGGCAGTCTCGGCTGCAGTTGGAGAAGGGCACCTGGAAGGCAGAGAGCATAAAGTCAGTGGTGCAGCAGCAGGGTGATCTTACAGTATCATTGCCATGTGCAAGAGGGAGGAGTTTGGGCACAGGCCCAGTGTGATGACTCCAGGCAGAAGAGGGGCCAGAGGTTCTTGTTCTCTGTGAAAGGAAGAAATCCCTATAAGCCTGTGTATACATATACACATACACTCCTGCAGGATTTTGGGATGATTAATTGTTGTGACTTTACACAGTGATCAAGAAACCTACATAAATAATTCTCCCCAATTTTGTTCCTTCAGGACCCAGAATGAGACGCCTGTTTACTCACCATGGAATTTAAAAGCTGAGACAAAGAAAGAGGTACAGGAACATGGACCCACACACAATCACAGGAGGAGGTGCTGACACAGAGTAAATTTGTTTGAAAATGAGACTCTGAGCTTTGCAGTGAATGTAATTCCTGCAATTTTATCTTAGGCTTTACAGGGTGATCCCTGAGATCCTTACAGTCCAGTGAGGCAGGCAGGACAGGGACCATGCATCCATTTTACAGGTGAGGTTAACAACTTGTCTAAACTTGTCACCTACAGTGTAAGTTGAGGGACCAGGACTAGTACTTGTGTCTTTTGACTTGTAGCTCAGTGCTTTTTCTATTTATTTTGTGTTCAGTGTCTAAATTCTGCAGGCCAGTCCCATATACTAGAAAGCAGAAGACCACAAACCAACTGTGGCTTTTTCAAGCTCTGACTTGTTCAGACATGTGTCAGAGCAACTGTTAGAGGCATGTCCATGTCCATATGTCAGTGCTACACCCCGGATGGAGCTATTACCCTTTAACATCTTCTTGATTTTTTTTTTTTTTTAATTGTGCTTTGGGTGCAAATTCACAAAGCAAATTAGTTTTACATTCAGTTGTTCATGCACATTTGATTTCATGGCCCCAATTACCATCCCCACCATAAAAAACTCTCTTCCCCTCCCTTCCCTATGACTACCCCCTCTCTGTGCCCTTCTTAATTATGCATTTCTGTCTGTCCAGGTTTCCCTCTCTGTGAACACTGCCCCTCTGGTGTCTCATGGCTGATTGCTCTAAGGGGTGTATCTCCCTGGAGTAGGTAGGTGTGTTGCCCTGGGGTAGGTGTTCTGCATGTAGGTCTTTCTACTGTTGGGCTGAGAGCCAATCCATGGAAAGGAAGTGAGTCCATTTCTATGCCTGAAGGGTAACCCAGGGCCATAGTCTTGGGGCTTCTACCAGTCTCTTTCCACCAGTAATTCTAGTTATTTTTATTTTTGAATTTTATTCCACATTTTTCCTCCCACTCCATCCAGGATCTCCAGTTTTGATCCATTTCTGAGTGGTTGGCATTGGTAGCTGGGCACTATCTAGTTCTTCTGGTCTTGGGGTCATGAAGGTTGAGGTCCTTGTGGTCCATCTTATCCCTGGACTAATTGTTTCTGGATGCCTTTGATTTTCTTCACTTTTCTTTGTTTCAGATGAGAGGAGACCAATAGTTGCATCTTAGATGGCTGCACAAAAGCTTTAAGACCCTAGTTGCTACTCACCAAAGTAAATTGTAGAAGAAGATTTTTAGGTACTATGTTGTGCCAATTTAGCATGATGTCCCCTGAGACTATTATTACCCCTTAACTTCTAAAACAGGATATTCAATGGTTATTAGGGGTTACCCTCATGATTAGCAATTTTTGTGTATGTTGCATGAATTTTAAAATCAGTAGCAATGATTATTTGAAAGCACTCATGCTTGCTGCAAGCCTTGGATTCAAACATAGATCAAGTATATGTGCAGGCTCCAGTCCTCCTGATTTCCTGTGTCAGTATTACTTCATGATGTCCCAGTTTTATGGTATAATTTCAGTGAGACACTAAGCCTGGACAAATTAAAAAACAAAACCCACTGCTATTGAGTTGATTTTGACTCAAAGAAACCCTATAGGACAGAATAGAACTGCCCCATAGGGTTTCCAAGGCTATAAATCCTTATGGAAGCAGACTGCCTCATCTTTCTCTTGAGGAGCAGCTGGTGGGTTCAAATCATTGACCTTTTTGGTTAGCAGCTGATTGCTTTAACCACTGTACCACTGACCACATCCAATAGACTGTGTCCTCTCACCACTACATACACACACACACACACACACACAGACATCCTCTTCCCCACACCCTAAATGTTGGTCTGTGACCAACAATAGAGCTTCATGAGCAACACAAAGCATGTAACTAATTACGTTGAGCTTTGATTACAATTGCTGTTGATAATAAGACACTAGCAGGACACCTAGTATCTGCCAAATCTGGCACAATCATGTGATTAGACCCTATGCTAGTTTTAGCTAAACATCTCAGCTGGATGGCAGCTTATGGGTCTTATTTGGTCTTAGGGCTGAGTGAGGGATGACAGTGTTTTAACTTTAATGTCCAAATTATTTTCTGCTTTGAATGTTTTGTCGATACCATGTGTTGTCAGTAAGGGATACTGAAATCAAGTCCAATTTTTTTTCTAGGTAATATGGATTTTGATACAATTATATGGGACATATATGTCCCAGGAAGACTCTGGTGGTAGGATTGGTAGAGTGAGGCCCATTTCTTCAAGTTCACAGTTATACAGGTCCCTATCAGGTGGCAGCACATACTACAAGTGGGATAGCAGCTCCTCAAGAAACCTGAGAGGCTGAAAATGTAGGTGGCCAATACATGTCTGATGAGTCATGGAAGGGTTAGAGGCAATGATTCAATAGTAATGTGCCTTCCATTACAAAGCAGGATTGGGACTAGGGTGAGACGAGAGAGGCAATCAACTTGGGTACACTTGGGTACAAGATTTAAGAGATCCAAAAAATTCAGTAATCAAGGTAAATAATGTTTTAATGCAATATTAGAAGGTCAAAATCAATACAAAAAAATCTATGATAAGCAAGATATCAAAGATTTAAATAAAGACAATATCTGGATTCCTGGTTTTTCCTTTGGCCTCAGGCTCAAATATAGCTCAGCATAACACTGTTGCAAAGAGCAAAGAATTCTTCTTTGTTTGGAGAAAGAAAAACCAAACCAAAACTGATTGAAAATGTGTTGCTGTTGCCTAGGTTCTCCTGGACCACTTGGTTCATTAGACATGTCCAGGAATTGGTTGTTTTCAAAACATGTTTGTTTTCAGTAGATGTTTCTGAAGACACCCTCCTGTTGAGAATGGGAGAACTGGGAGGCTCTGCCACAAGGCTTCTGCAGAGGACTCACAACCTACATGTTGCAGATGGTTCCTGGAAGCTGACCCCTAGCAGGGCTCTGACACATGTGGGCAGAGAACAGCTGGGTGGTGGCATGTGTGGGTAGTACTCAAAACTCATTCACTGCCATCAAGTTGATTCCGACTCAAAGTGATCACCTTTGGGTTTCTGAGATAGTAAATCTTTATGGAAGTAGATTGCCCAGTCTTCCTTCCACGGAGTGGCTGGTACAGGCTATTATTAATAATGTGAATGTGATTTCTTCTCAGTTACAAAGGTGAGTTACAAATGGTCCTCTCCCAGTGCTGGAGTAACTGAGGCTCATTTAATTCCTTCATCACAATGATGAGCACTTTTCATTGTATTTAATTCAAGGAGTCATTTTAAAGGTAAACACATGGTTTAATAAAGTATATTTTGCTTTTCAGTTCCTACCAGGCTGGCAAATTAGCTTAGATTGCTGGCTCCTTTTAGCAAACTTATCCTAGGATATCTATATAAGAAAACGTGCAATTCCAGAAATTTAAAAAATCTGTGAGAAATCCCAGGGAAGACCAAAGGCTGTTTTGAACTAGTGAGTGTTGGTGAATGGGGGACAGGAACCCCAAAACCAAACCCATTGCTGTCGAGTTAATTCCGACACATAACGACCCTATAACACAGAGTAGAACTGCCCCATATAGAGTTTCCAAGGCTGTAAATATTTATGGAAGCAGACTGCCATCTCTTTCTCCTGCAGAATCGCTGGTGGTTTCAAACCACCACCCTTTGGGTTAGCAGCTGAATACTTTAACCACTGTACCACCTGGTCTCCTCCTGGGGGACAGTGGTAGGGATAAATTAGAGAAAAGCAGTGTAAGTTTAACTCTTGCCTCTGGATTCCCTGGATGGTGCAAATGCTCAGCTGTTAAACAAAACGTTGGTGGTTCCAGTCCACTCAGAGGTGCCTTGGAAGAAAGGTCTGGTGATCTACTTGCAAAAACTCAGCCCCTGAAAACCCTGTGGAGCACCGTTCTACTCTGACACACACAGGGTCACCGTGAGTTGGAATCAACTTGATGGCAACTAACAACAACAACATAATTAGACCTATAAGCTCTGGAGCCCCAAAACCTGTGTGTGGGAAATGGTGATGACACATTTGTAATAGAAAATCCACCTTCTGTAGTAGAAATTAATACTTATATACTGTGGATAAGATTCAATATCTATAGGAGGCCTTCACATGGGTAACTTATGCTATAAATTGGAGAACAGTGAAATTATGAGATTATACCATCTCATCAGAAACCCTAAGAAGCCTAAGAAGCATTTGGTAAAAAGATGAGTTAAATCTTTGCTCATGTTATAAAATGTGATCCAAGAAATGCATACACAAATGGAAATGTGGTGAGTCTCATCTACCCTTCCCAAGGAAAGGTCAAGAGGATGTCTTGTCCAGGGTCAGTGTCCTGCAGAGAAGCTGGGTGCAGAGGTTGACCTCATTTTAGGACAAGTTATCATAGAATAGTTATCACTTCAGCACATCATTTGTCTTTTACTTGGGTGCACACTCATTAAGTGATGGGCTTCCTGTGTGCCCATCCATTGATAAGGAAGAGGGCCCTGTCCATGTTCACAAGCATCCTACTCTTTGCTGCCAGTCTCCCATAGGAGAAGAATAAATTGGCTTTTTGATTTTAAATCAGCTCTGAGTGGTTGGATGACCTGGAATTACCTCTGTCTGAATTGTCCACGTCCTAGACAATGGAGGTAACACACATGACTCACACTGAAGAGTGTCTCTCAGTGGCTGTTACTAGCATTTTTGGGAGAGGGTGGCAATTCTTTGTTATGCAATATTGTCCCATATAAGCACTCAGCATCCCTGGATCCTCAGTGTTGAAAGCCATTAACACTTTCTGGTCATTGTGACAACCCCCAAAATATGTACCCCTCCTTGAACTATGGAGCTCTGGTAGCATAGTGCCTAAAGCACTTGACTGCTAACCAGAAGACTGGCGGTTCAAACCCACCAGCCACCCCTAGGAAGGAAGGTTGGGCAATCTACTTCCGTAGTGATACTGCCTTGGAAACCCAAGGAGGGGTCGCTATGAGTCGGGGTCGACTCGACAACACAGAACAACAACAACAATCCAAAGTAGGCAGGATTTCTCTCCCAACCATCCCCCATTTGAAAGTCAGTGTCAAATAAAGTATTGCTAGCCAGGGAGTCATGTTTGTAAGAAACAAAATTGTTTCAACATAATAAGAAGGCATGGAGCTCAATTTCCCAAGGATTCTCCTCTATACACTCAGTACTAGTGGATTTCACAGGGAGCCCTGAGGATGCAGAGGTTAGTGAGTTGATAGAAGTGGACTCATCATTTTGGAAGACTAATACTGTGGTAGCTAAGGTTGTGTGTCAACTTGGCTGGGCCTGGTTGAGTGGCTGGGCAGCTGGATGTAGTTATTCCCCATGATGAGACTGGTCATCAAGTCCATGGGGGAAACCTCTGTGAGCAGCTGAGCAGCTGCCTTAGGGATGGGGTCTGCTTCCTGTATCTAAGAAGAAGCTGTGAGACAGTCTCTGAGCTTTTTGGCACATCTGGATCCTACATTTGGCCAAGTCTTCATCTCAGTGGCCTGCCTTGTTGTCTGCCCATCTTGAGATTGTTTCTGGACTTGAACTAGTGGCCTGCCGTGTTGCTTGATAATCTTGGGACTGTGCCATTTTACTTGCTGACCTTAGGTATGTCAGCCTCAGCAGCCAGCAGATACTTAGGAGACACTTCCAGCTCCAGTGGGCCAGGAGCAAGAGGCAGAACTGAAGCCCAAGGTTGAGGGGCCTTCACCCAGCCCCTGGAGCTGGAACTTTGAACTTGGACTTCTAGCCTCCTAACTGTAAGAGAATAAATCCCTGTTTGTTAAAATCACTCACTTGTGGTATGTCTGTTATAACAGCACTAGAGAATTTATACAAATAGTGAAGCCCAATACCCTCCCAAAACCCAGTTTCCTGCTTACAGTAGAGGCATCATGTGTTCTGATGGACAGCACATACCTCCCTGGAGAACCCACTCCACAAGATTTTTTCCTCGTTGATGAAGAGCCTTTCTCCCTTCTTCGCATAGACATTGTAATACCCAACTTCCTTAAATATGATGGATCCATCCTCTGGGGAGAGATGCCAGTTGATGATGGAATAGTTTCCCACCAGGTCACCACACTCATCAAAAGTCACCTGCTCCCCCATATTGTTGGTGAAGTTTAGGTGACGCAAGTGCTTCAGTACCTAAAGAGGAACAGAAATGAATATTTTGAGTACAAGCCACAGGGCTGCCACATATGGTTATACATGTTGTGCACTACCTAAGGGAAGTGCACTATCATGTTCTGACAGAATCCGTATACTACAACAATTTCCTGGCAGATGGAAGGGAAGTGACTGTAGGAGGAGGCACCTTTTTCTAATTCATAGAAAGGCACTTGTGTGTGTTAGCAGCAGCCTTGTAAATCATTCTAATCTACTTGGTACTCAAGTTGTAACTGGAGGTAGTAAACACTTCGTTGAAGTTGGAAAAGGATAAAGGAGACATCTAGCCATGGCTGTTGGCCAAGTAAAAACATCTGCAGATGCACCATCACCTTATGGTGCCCCAGGAGGGGCAACATTTGTAAGCCAGGGCTCATTCCTGGTGTCTTCTGGATGGACTTTGGGGAAAGAGTTGAGGCATTGAGGAACGGCTCTTACAATCTGCACTTTCTTTCTCTGTGCTTCTGTGGAAGAGCCTTGTTGCCCCAAATCACAGGAAGTTAGGTGAGAGGAAGAAAAAAAATGAGACTGTGGGTGCAACACTGACTGTCATTGTTGCAATGTTGTTGTTATGTGCCCTCGAGTCTGACCTGACTCATAGCGACCCCTCCTTGGGTTTCCAAAGCAGATCACTACAGAAGTACTTTGCCCAATCTTCCTTCCGAGGAGTGGCTGGTGTGGGTTTAAACCACCAGCCTTTTGGTTAGCAGTCAAGTGCCTTAGGTACTAAGTTACCAGAGCTTCCATTGCAACAGTCATCGTAAACCCCTTCTTTTTTTCTTTACAAGGTTTTATGGATCACAAGGCTATTGTACAAAAAAGCAATGATAATAATTACTAAGATTTACTGGGACCTCTGGTGGCATAGTGCCTAAGGTATTTGACTGCTAACCAGAAGGCTGGTGGTTGTTAAGGGCTTTATATTCATTATCTAATATAATGCCTACAACAAACTTACCAAGTTGGCAGTATTATTCCCATTTTTTGATTGGGAAACTGAGGCACAGAAAACCTAAGTATCTCGTCTTGGGTCATCTAGCTAGCAAGTGGTACAAAGCTTGTTCTCTTGGCTGGTATGGCACATGGCAGCATTTTAAGTCCCTGGCACTGCTTCTTGCTATGCTCTTGCCATCATTCAAGAGCTGGTCACAGGTATGTGGCAGCTTATCTTGAATGTGGGACCCAATTCTGTGCCAGGTGTCATTCAGGCACCCAGGAAGGGTTAGACTCGGCCCAGCCTGTGAGTATAGGGGTGGTCACATCCACTGCTCCTCACAAGTCACTAGGCTTTATCATTCTCTTGCTCTGAGCCCATTTCCTCTGCCATATGCGAGAGACTGGGCCAGATAGTTGGCAGGTCTCTCCTGCTCCAGTATACTTTTTTTTTGTGCTGTGGCTTGGTGACCCTAGGAGATTTACAGGTACCTTTTCTTTTCATCTTTTTTTTTTTTTTTAAATTATTTTAAATGGTATTTAAAAAAAAATTATTG
>NW_006921701.1:7253519-7254119 GCF_000298275.1 Orycteropus afer afer | reverse complement strand
AAAAAAAAAAAATTATTGTAAAAAATATGTAACATAAAATTTGCAATTTTAACAGGTTTGAAGTGTACAATTCAGTGACATTAATTACACTCATAATGTTGTATAACTTTCACCACTAATTACTTCCAAAATCTTTTCATTGCCCCAAAGAGAAACTCAGTTAACAATAACTTCCAATTCTCTGCCTGCCCCTAGCCCATGGGAAGTACTAATAAACTTTCTGTCTCTATGTATTTCCCTATTCTAGATATTTCATATACGTTGGATCATACAATATTATCGTTATATTTAAGGTACCTAAAAACCAATGTTTAATCAGACACTTATCAGCTGGAAACAAAGAAGAAGCATCAGTAGTTGGAAAATATAGCCTTGGTGATAAAAATGATGCTGGAGATGGCATGAAAGAATTTTGCAAGACTAATGACTTATTCATTGCAAATATCTTTTTTTTCAAAAACATAAACAGTGACTATACACATGGACCTTGCCAGATGTAATACACAGGAATCAGATTGACTACATCTGTGGAAAGAGATGATGGAAAAGCTCAATATCATTAGTCAAAACAAGGCAAGGAGCTGTGGAACAGATCATCAA
>NW_006921701.1:7248407-7252771 GCF_000298275.1 Orycteropus afer afer | reverse complement strand
CTGACTCAATGGCAGTGGGTTTGGGTTTGGGTCTGAGCAAAATATTGAATGATGGAGAAAGCATCAAAAGAAGATGGAAGAAATGCACAGAGTCACTGTACCACATAGAATTGGTTGATGTTCAACCATTTTAGAAGATAGCACTTGATCAAGAGCCAATGGTATTGAAGAAAGAAATCAAAGCTGCACTGAAGGCATTGGTGAAAAACAAGGCTTCAGGAATTGATGGAGTGCCCATTGAGATGCTTCAATAAATGGATGCAGCACTGGTGGCACTTCCTCATTTATGTCAAGAAATATGGAAGACAGTTATCTGGAAAATTGAGTGGACGAGATTGATATTTGTGCCCATTCCAAAGAAAGGTGATCTAACAGAATGTGGAAATTACTGAACAATATCATTAATAGCATATGTAAGCAAAAATTTGGTGAAGATAATTCAAAAATGGTTGGTGCAGTATATTGACAGGGAGCTTCCAGAAATTCGAGCTGGATTCAGAAGAGGGCATGGAATGAGGGACGTGATTGGTGACATCAGATGGATCTTGGCTGAAAGAAAAATATTAGAAAGATGTTTACTTGTGTTTTACTGACCATGCAAAGGCATTTCACTGTGTGGGTCATAACAAATTATGGATCACATTGAAAAGAATGGGAATTCCAGAACACTTAATTGTACTCATGAATCACTTGTACACAGATCAAGAGGCTATCGTTTGAACAGAAAAAGGGGACACTGTATGGTTTCAAATCAGTAAGGGTGCATGTCAGGGTTGTGTTTTTTCACCATACTTATTCAATTTGTATGCTGAACAAATAATCCAAGAAACTGGACTATATGAAGAAGAACGTGGCATTAGGATTGGAGGAAAACTCATTAACAACCTGCAATATGCAGATGATATAACTTTGCTTGCTGAAAATGAAGAGGACTTGAAGCACTTACTGATGAAGATCAAAAACTGTAGTCTTCAGTTTGGATTATACTTAACATAAAGAAAACAAAAATCCTCACAACTGGACCAATAAGCAACATTATGATAGATGGAGAAAAGTTTGAAGTTTTCATGGATTTCATTTTACTTCAATCCACAATCAATACCCATGGAAGCAGCTGTCAAGAAATCAGATGTCATATTGTACTGGGCAAATCTGCTGCAAAGGACCTCTTTAAAGTGTCTAGAAGCAAAGATGTCACTTTAAAGATTAAGGTGCATCTAACCCAAGTCATGCGATTTTCAGTCACCTCATATGCATGTGAAAGCTGGACAATGAATACAGAGGACTGAAGATTTGATGCCTTTGAATTATAATGTTGGCGAAGAATTCTGAAAACATCATGGACTGTCAGAAGAACAAACAAATCTGTCCTGGAAGAAGTGTAGCTCAAATGCTCCTCAGATGCGAGCATATTTCTTTGCAGAGACAAGTATTGATTTGAGTGAAAGGAAGGGCAGTGTACCAAAAGTGAGTGACCAACATGTGGTAGTGAGGAGGAGGAAGACACAGAGAGGTACACAAGAGGTACAGACTTTATTTTCTTTTTTTTAAAGAAGTGAGAATAGATAAACTCTGTCTCATTTACTTTAGTCGTGTTGTCAGAAGGGACCATTCCATGGAGAAGGATATCATGCTTGGTAAAGTGGAAGGTCAGCAAAAACGAGGAAGACCCTCAACAAGATGGACTGACACAGTGGCTGCAACGATGGGCTCAAGTACAGCAAGGATTGTGAGGATGGTTCAGGAGCGGGCAGTGTTTTGTTTTATTGTACATAGAGTCACTATGAGTTGGAGCTGACTTGATGCCACCTGACAACAACAATCAAACATTGGGAAAAATTTGGCCTCGAGTCCTTCCAAAGAATGGCTTTCCTAGGCCTGCATGAAACCCAGGCCCAAGACCTATTATCCACATCAATAGTGTGTGACAAGTTGAGCTAACAGAGCCAGAACTCTGGGAGGCACCTTTAGTGTTCCTCCTCACTCTTCCTCCTGAGATCATAGTGATCTTTAACAATATTTAACATTTATTTATAGTAAGGAAAATTATATAGTGAGAGGGAGCGATGTGAATTTGCTCATAATCAGCTCTGATATGTGTTTGGGGGTAGAGTTTAAGCAGATGATGTGTGTTCACAGAGCAGGTAGGATGTGATCTCCAGCCCCTTCTAACCTCACTGATGCTCCCTAACACAGACCTGTGTCTGCTTCTCCAAGGATGGCAGTCTGTCTTCATCACTGAATTTGCCATATTGGCTAGATAACTACAAGCCATACTTCTACCAATATTCACATGGAGTAAAGAAGCACAAATATATCTTCTACAGCTATAGTACTTATCTATTTCTTACTTTTAAGCACTTGGTTTGGTCTCAGCGCTGCTACTAACTAGCTATAAAAACTCAAAGAAGATACTTCATTCTTTCAGCCTCAGTTTTCTTTGTGAAAACCTAAGATACTCCCTGTTCTGGCTTTTCTGTAGGGCTGTTGTGCAGATCAAATAGACACTTTGAAACTCAAAGCAGTAGCTCAGGGTTTCTTGATCTTAGCAGTATTGCTATATTGGGCCAGATAATTCTTTGTAGGAGAGGTGGTGGTTCCCCTATTCATTGTAGGATGTTGAACCACATACCTGGCCTCTACTCATTAGATGCCAGGGGCATCCCCTGCACTTCGTTTTGACAACCCAAAATATCTCCAGCCATTGCTAAATGTCCCCTGTGGGGCAAAATCACTTGTGGTGAGGACCTTGGCAGTAAACTAATGCAAGGTAGTAGCACACAGAGACAGTTGTGCATCTACAGTTGTGCATCTACATGAATAATCTACTTTCACACACATTCTGCCACATTGGTATGCTTTTGTACTCACTGGTTCTCTACCTCTCTTTCTATGTCTCTTCTCTCTCTCTCTCTCTCTCTCACACACACACACACACATACACACGATTCAATAGAGAGGACAGAAAACCTGGAGAATACCCATGGGGATGAGAAAGTCCAAACCAACTGCCTATGTGGTAATACTTCCTAGAGTTATTGTTAGGTGCTGTTGAGTTGATTCCAACTAATAGTGACACTAGGTACAACAGAATGAAACACTGCCTGATCCTGTGCCATCCTCACAATCATTACCATGTTTGAGCCCATTGTTGGAGACACTGTGTCAATTCCATCTCCTTGAAGGTCTTCCTCTTTTTTACTGGCCCTCTACTTTACTGAGCCTGATGTCCTTCTCCAGGGACTGGTCCCTCCTAATAACATGTCCAAAATATGTGAGACAAAGTCTTACCATCCTTGCTACCAAGGAGCATTCTGGCTGTACTTCCTCCAAGACAGATTTGTTCATTCTTCTGGCAGTCCATCGTATATTCAATATTCTTCACCAACACCATAATTCAAAGGCATCAGTTCTTTGATCTTCCTTATTCACTGTCCAGCTTTCCCATGCATATGAGATAATTGAAAATACCAAGACTTGGGCTAGACAAAATCCTCAAAGTGACATCTTTGCTTTGGAACATTAAAGAAGTCTTTTGGAGCAAATTTGCCCAATGTAATGCATTTTTTTTTACTTTGTTATTGCTGCTTCCATGGGTACTGATTGTGGATCCAAGTAAAATGAAATATTTGACAATTTCAATCTTTCCATTTATCATAATGTTGCTTATTGATCTACTTGTAAGGATTTTTGTTTTCTTTATGTTGAAGTGTAATCCATACTGAATGCTGTAGTCTTTGATTTTTATCAGTAAGTGCTTCAAGTAAGGTTGTATCATTTGCATATCACAGGTTATTAATGAGTCTTTCTTCCAGTCCTAATGCTTTGTTCTTCATATAGTCCAGTTAGTCCTCTGTTTTTGAATGGCTGTTGGTTATAGAGGTCTCTGGGTGATGCAAATGGTTTGCACTTGTCTATTAACCTCAAAGGTTGGTGATTTAAACCCACGCAGTACAGCTGCAGAAAAAAGACCTGGAGATCTGCTTCTGTAAAGATTATAGCAAAAACCAACCAACCAGCAAGCCAATCAACTATATGGTGCAGTTATACTCTGTAACACATCATGTTACCATGAGCTGGAATCAACATGATGACAATGGGTTTGATATTTTTAAATTGGTTATTAAAAAAATTCATACACACACACACACACACACACATACCAAAAAACCAAACTCAGTGGCGTTGACTCAGATCAGACTCATAACAACCATTCCTTGGGTCTCTGAGGTGGTATCGCTATGGAAGTAGATTGCTCAGCTTTCTGAAGAGTGGATGGTGGGTTTGAACCTTCTGGTTAGCAGTCAAATGCCTTAGACATTATACCACCAGAGCTTATGTATACACACACACACACACATATA
>NW_006921701.1:7242943-7247607 GCF_000298275.1 Orycteropus afer afer | reverse complement strand
TTTGCTGGTTTTTGCGTTTCTCTAGAGAACCCAATCCAACACACCCATGATCACACAGCAAATTCATGTTGGAGCTGGCCTCAGAGGCCAGATCTCCTGACTCTTAAGCTTAGGGCCTTTTCTACAAACTGTGCTGTTCTCTAGTCAAAAATCTTTGCTATGACACTACCTGTTCTACTCACTCTCAAACATAACCACCCACCTTCAGCCCCCTTTGACTAAATCAGCAGTACATTCCCACCGAATCTCTCAGGTACTCCTTGGCTCTCACGTTTCCCATCACCACTACCCTGGATGCCTCACCTAACCTGCTGTTTATGGTCTACTCCCTTAGCATCCTCACTGCTATCTCAGTGATCCTTGCCCACCCTGACTTTTGTCCTAGGCCTGCTGAGGGGGAAGTGAGTGTCCCTTGATTCCTAAAGCCTGGTTCTTCTGTTCTGTAATCAGAGCTGTTGGGCTGCTCTCAAGAAAGATGGAGAATGAATCTGACTAAAGAGTCACACCACTCATGTTCTCCTGAAACTTCCCAGAGGGGCTTCAATCTTATATTTTATCCTTCATTTTTACTAAGTTCTAAAAGCAGTCTGCAGAGAGTATGTGTCCCAGAGGTCCTCCTTTCTCATGCCTCCAACTCCCCTCCCTTTTCCTCCTGACTCTTGGGATGACCTGACCTCCTCCTATACAGAGAGTGCAACCCACATGTCCATTAGCTGATGCACATATAAACAAAATAAATGGAATAGTATCCAACTGCAAAAACTAGTGAAACACACGTTGCAACATGCATAAACCTTAAAAAATTATGCCATGTGAAGGAAGCTAGTTACAAGACATCACATGTTGTATGATTCTATGTATATGGAGTGTCTAGAATAAGCAAATCTATAGAGACAGAAAGTAGATGAGTGGTTTCTTAGGGCTGGGGAAGATGGACTGATGGGGGATGATAGCTAAAAGATACCGTGTTTCTTTTTGAGATAATGAAAATGTTCTGAAATTGATTGTGGAGATGATTGCACAACTCTGAATATAATAAAATCCTTTAAATGGGTGAATTGTATGGTATGTGAATAATATCTAAATAAAGCTGTTTTAAAAAAGGGATGAGAAGGGATTTAAAAAACTCCAAATAAGATTTCACTGATGGAGCTGACATTCAACAGAAAGCAGAGACCTGAAAACAAGGTAAGTAACATCTAGGATACTTGGTGTTGAGAGTTTACTAATGAGACATTCAAATCTGGCTTCATACAAGTCAGAGAGAGAAAGGATGGGCACAAGACATGTCAAGTCTGGCTTCAGATGAGTCAGAGAGATGGACATAAGAGAAGGGAGCAGTGTAAATATCTTGTCCAAAAAAGGAAGCACTCTGGAATCTTTGTGGATAAAAATTTCATGTCCACTGTTTATTATACTGAGCCCCTCTAAAGCAAGAACTATCTTATTACTTTCTGTATTTCCAGTGATTTGCAGAAGGTCTGGATTTAGCAATTCAAACTATGTCTGTGGAGTGCTTACTTGAGTAGACAATAAACTTGTAGTTTTCTAGGACTTCAAGATGTACTAGTGAGACCCATGATGAGATTTTCACTAATCTGAGAAGTGAGAAAAATAAGGTCAATGCGTTTATCTGTATTAGTTGAAAGAACAAGAAGATTCAAAATCAGTAACAATAAAAGACTTGAACTACACTGTCAATCAACTTGACCTAAGTGACATTTATAGGGAACTCAACCCAACAACAGCAGAATACACATTATTTTCCAGGGTGCAAAGAATATTTATCTGGTTCATATTCTGTGTCATTAAACAAATTTTAATAAATTTAAAAATGTTCAAATCAAACAAAGTATGTTTTTTGACCATATGGAATTAATTAGAAATGTATACCAGAAAGATATTTGGAAAATCTCCAGATACTTGGAAATCAAATAATACACTCTAAATATTCTATGGGTTAAAGATGAAATGAAAAGTTAGTAAGTATTTTTAACTTAATGGAAATGAAAAAACAGTATACAAAAATTTGTGGAATGAGGCTAAAGCAATATTTAAAGGAAAATTTGTAGGACTAAATGGCTGTGCTGAAAAAGGAGAAAGGTCTCAAATCGATCTCGGTTTCAAAGTATAAAAACTAGAAACAAAATAGCAAATCAAACACAAAGAAAGTAGAGGAAAGGATATAATGAAGATCAGAACAAAAATCATTGAAACAGGAAACAGAAAAATAGTACCCTCCCCAAAAAACTAAAAAATCCCTCAAAAACTGGTTCTTTGGGAAGATCAATCAAACTGATAGATCTCTAGCCAACATATCAGAAAAAAAAAAAAAAAAAGAGAAGATGCAAATTTCCAATATAAAGAATGAAAGAGGTGACATTGCTATAGATCGTGTAGATGTTCTAAGGGTAGTCTAAGAATATTAGGAACAATTTTATAAACTAAACTAATGCCTATGATATTGATCTTTATGCATTCCATTTCATTTCTGACTTATAATTTTCCTAGATTCATACCTTGACTATTCCATGTTCTGATTATTAATGGCTGTTTGCAGCTGTTTCTTCTTATTTTGAGTCATTCTGCATTAGCAAATGAATGTTCTGAAAGCTTTGCTCCATCCACGTCATTAAGGTTGACTCTGCTTTGAGGAGGCAGCTCCTCCACAATACTATTTTGAGTGTCTTGCAACCTGAGGGGCTCATTTTCCAGGCACTGTATCAGACAGTTTCACTGATATTCGTAAGGTTTTTAGTGGCTACTTTTTTTTTTCTCCCAGAAGTGGATCTGTCTATTTCCTTTCTCCTAGTCTTAGTTGAAACCTGTCTCCCATGGGTTACCCTGCTGGTATTTAAAATACCAGAGGCATAGCTTCCAGCATTGCAGCAAGACACAAAGCCCCACAGCACCAATCACTAAAGCCAAAGATGAAGAAATTGAAGATTTTTTTTACCAATTTCTGTAGTCTGAAATTGACCAAACATGCAATTAAGATGTATTAATAATTACTGGTGATTGGACTGTGGAAGTTGGAAATAAAGAAGAAACATGTTGTATTGTTCAGTGCCATCAAATCGATTCTGACTCAGCAGCCCTATATGTACAACAGATTGAAACACTGCCCAGTCCTGTCCCATACTCACAATCATTGCCATACTTGAACCCATCATTGCAGCAACTGTGTCAATCCATCTCGTAGAGGGTCATCCCCTTTTTTGTTGACCATCCACTTTACCCACCATGTCTCTAGTGACTGGTCCCTTCTAACAACATGACCAAAGTATGAGAGATGAAGTCTGGCCATTCTTGCTTCTAAAGAACATTCTGGCTGTACATCCTCCAAGACAGATTTGTTCATTCTTCTAGCAGTCCATGGTACCTTCCATATTCTTCTCCAATGCCATAACTCAAAACTGTGGTCTTCCTTCTTCACTGTCCAGCTCTCACATGCATATGAAGCTATTGAAAATACCATGGCTTGGGTCAGGCACACCTTAGTTTTCAAAGTGACATCTTAGCTCTGGATTTCCCATTCTTCACTATGTTATCCATTATTTGTTATGAGTGACACAGTCAGATGCCTTTACATAGTCCATAAAACACAAATAAACATCTTTCTGGTATTCTTTGCTTTTATCCAAGATCCATCTGACATCAGCAATGATACCTCTTGTTTTGCAATCTCTTCTGAATCTGATCTGAATTTGTGGCAGTTCTCTATCAATGTATGCTGCAACCATTTTTGAATTATCTTTAGCAAAAGATAATTTTGCTTGAGTAAAATTAATGATGGGAGCTCTGGTAGCGTAGTGCCTAAGGCACTTGACTGCTAATCAGAAGGCTGGTGGTTCAAACCCACCAGCCACTCCTTGGAAGGAAGATGGGGCAATCTACTTCCATAATGATACTGCCTTGGAAACCCAGGGAAGGGTCACTATGAGTCAGGCCTGACTCGACGGCACATAACAACAACAACAACAACAAAATTAATGATATTGTTTGATAATTTCCACATGCTGTTGGATCACTTCTTTGCAATGGGCACAAATATAGATCTATTCCAGTAGGTTGGCCTGGTAGCTGTCTTCCACATTTCTTGACATAAACAAGTAATTGCCTCTAGCATTCTATCTATGTGTTGAAACACAGGTGTTTCAATGGGTATTGTGTCAATTCCTGGAGCTTGTTTTTTGTCAATTTCTTCAATGCTAAAACAGACCAGGAAGAAGGATATATATAGCCAGGTCCACTTCTGAAAAAAAAAAAATGGCCACTGAAAACTTCATAGAAAGCAGGGAAATATTGTCTAATTTAGTGTCTGAAGATGAACCTCTCAGGTTTGAAGGCACTCAAAAGACAACTAGAGAAGAGCTGCCTTCTCAAAGTCGAGTCAAGCTTTCTGGACTGAATGGAGTAAAGCTTTCTGGACCTTCATTTGCTGGTGTGGCATGACTCAACATGAGAAGAAACAGTTGCAAACATCATTAATAATCAGAAGATGGAATGTATGGAGTATGAATGTAGGAACATTGGAAGACGTCGAAAATGAAACAGAATGCATAAAGATTGATATCCTAGGTATTAGTGAGCCAAAGTGGACTGGTATTGGCCATTTTGAATCAATCATATGGTCATAATAATGCCAGCAATGACAAATTAAA
>NW_006921701.1:7235023-7242408 GCF_000298275.1 Orycteropus afer afer | reverse complement strand
TCAACAGATAGAATACACAGAAATCAACTGGCTACATCTGCGGAAAGAGGCAACAGAGAAACTCAGTATCATAAGTCAGAAGAAGGCCAGGGGCCAACAGTGGATCAGATCATCAATTGCTTGTATGCAAATTTAAGTTGAAGCTGAAGAGAATTAAAACAAGTCCTTGAGAACCAAAATACAACTTTGAATATATCCTACCTGAATTTACAGACCATCTGACAAATCTATTTGATTCTCTGAACACCAGTGACTGAAGATCAGAAGAGTTGTGGGATGACATCAAGAACAACATACACAAAGAAAGCAAAAGGGAAGAAAGGGAAGACCAAAATGGAAGCCACAAGAGACTCTGAAACTTCCTCTTGAAAGGAGAGTTGTTAAAAGTAAATGGAAGAAATGATGATGTAAATGATCTGAACATATTTCAAAGGCCAGCTTGAGAGGACAAAGTGAAGTATTATAAAGTATTATAATGAAATGTGCCAAGACCTGGAGTTGGAAAATCAAAGAGGAAGAACATGCTAGGCATTTCTCAAGCTGGAAGAACTGTAGACAAGATTCAAGTCTCAAGTTACAATAGTGAAGCAGCAGCAACATAGGCAGTTGGAAAATATGGCCTTGGTGATAGAAATGACACTGGAGATGGCGTGATAGAATTTTGCATGGCCAATGACTCATTCATTGTAAATACTTTTTTTTTTAAAAAAAAAAAAACTGAATAAATGGCCACTATACACATGGACTTTGCCAGATGTAATACACAGGGATCAAATTTACTAAATTTGTGGGAAGAGACAATGGAGAAGCTCAATATCACCAGTAAGAACAAGGCCAGGGGGCAACTGTGGAACAGACCATCAATTGCTCATATTCAAGTTTAAGTTGAAGCTGAAGAAAACCCAAACAAGTCCATGAGAGCCAAAATATGACCTTGAGTATGTCCCACCTGAATTTGGAGATTATGTAAAGAATAGATTTAATTCAGGACCAATAACCAGATGAATTGTAGGATGACATCAAAGACATCATACATGAAGAAAAAAAATGTTCATTAAGAAGATAGGAAAGGAAGAAAATACCAGAATGGATATCAGAAGAGACTCTGAAACTTGTTCTTGAATGGAGAATAGCTAAAGCAAATGGAAGAAATGATGAAATAAAAGAGCTGAAAAGAAAATTTCAAAGTTCAGTTCGATAGGACAAAGTAAAGTATTATAATGAGATATGCAAAGAACTGGAGTTGGAAAATCAAAGAGAAAGAACACACTAGGCATTTCTCAAGTTGAAAGAACTGAAGAAAAGATTCAAGCTTCAGGTTGCAATATTGTAGGATTCTGTGGGCAAAATACTGAATGATGCAGGAAGCATCAAATGAAGATGGAAGCAATACACAGAATCACTGTACCAAAAAGAATTGGTTGACATTCAACCATTTCGGGAGGTAGCATATAATCAAGAACCAATGGTATTGAAGGATGAAGTCCAAGCTACACTGAAGGATTTGGTGAAAAAGGAATTGATAAAATACCAACTGAGATGTTTCAACAAGCAGATGCAGTGCTAAAGGCACTCTCATTGATGCCAAGAAATGTGGAAGACAGCTGGCCAACTGACTGGAAGACATCCATATTTATGGTCATTCCAAAGCAAGGTGTTCCAAGAGAATTTGGAAATTATTGAACAATATCATTAATATCACATGCAAGTAAAATTTGGCTGAAGATAATTACAAAATGGTTGTAGCAGTACACTGATAGGAAACTGCCAGAAGTTCAAGCCAGATTCAGAAGAGATCATGGAATAAGGGATATTATTGCTGATGTCAGATGGATCCTGGCTGAAAGCAAAGAATACCACAATGATATTTACCTGTATTTCAAAGGCATTTGACTGTGCAGATCATAAAAAATTATGGATATCATTGTGAAGAATGGGAATTCTAGATCACTTAATTGTGCTCATGAGGAACCTGTAGATAGATCAAGAGGCAGCTGTTCTAACAGAACATGGGGATGTTGTGTGGTTTAAAATCAGGAAAGGTGTACATCAGGGTTGTATCCTTTCACCATACCTTTTCAATCTGTATGCTGAGTGAATAATCAGAGAAGTTGAACTATATGAAGAAGAACATGGCATCAGGATATGCCAATGACATGACCTTGTTTCCTGAAAGTGAAGATGATTTGAAGCACCTAATGATGAAGATCAATGACTACAGCTTTTGGTATGGATCACACCTCAACACAAGGAAGGTAAAAACTCTCACAACTGGGTCAATAAGCAACATTATGATAAATGGAGAAAAGATTGAAGTTCTTAAAGATTTCATTTTACTTGGATCCACAATCAATGCCCATGGCAGCAGCAGTCAGGAAATCAAGCAAAATATTGCATTGGGCATATCTGCTACCAAAGACCTCTTTAAAGTGCTTAAGAGCAAAGATGTCACTTTGAAGACTAAGGTGTGCCTGACCCAAGCCATGGTATTTTCAATAGCCTCATATGCATCTGAGAGCTGGATAATGAATAAGGAAGACCACAGAAGAATTGGTATATTTGAATTGTGGTGTTTTCAAGGAATATTGAAGGTACCATGGACTTCCAGAAGAACAAACAAATCAGTCTTGGAATCAGTATGGCAGGAATCCTTTTTAGATGTGAGATGGACAGACTTGTCTCTTGTACTTTGGTCATGTCAGAGGGACCAATCCCTAAAGAAGGACCATACTTTGTAAAGTTGTTGTTGTTGTTGTTATGTGCCGTCGAGTCGGATCCGACTCATAGCGACCCCTCCTTGGGTTGCTGAGGCAGTATCACTACAGAAGTAGATCGTCCAACCTTCCTTCCGAGGAGTGGCTGGTGGGTTTGAACCGCCAGCCTTCTGGTTAGCAGTCAAGTGCCTTAGGCACTATGCTACCAGAGCTCCTTGTAAAGTAGAGGGGCAGCTAAAAGGGGAAGACCCTCAGCTAGATGGATTGACATAGTGGCTGCAACATTGGGCTCAAGCATTGCAATGACTGTCATAATGTTGCAGGACCAGGCAGTGTTTCATTCTGTTGTACACAGGGTCACCATCAATAGGAACTGACTTGATGGCATCTAACAACAACATATGTATGTGAAATCTGGACAATGAATAAGGAAGCTCGAAGAAGTATTGATACTTTGAACTATGGTGTTAGTGAAGAATATTGGTGGACTGCCAGAAGAATGAACAAATCTGTCTTGGAAGAACAACAGCCAGACTGCTCCTTAGAAGTCAGAATGGCGAAACTTCGTCTCACTTACTTAGGATATAGTATCAGGAGGGACCAGTCCTTGGAGAAGGATATAATGTTTGGTAAAGTATTAGTGAAAAAAGGGAAGACCCTTAACAGGATGGATTGACACAGTGGCTGCAATAATGGGCTCAAACACAGTAACAATTGTGAAGTTGGTACAGGACCAAGCAGTGTTTTGTTCACTGTACACAGGGTCACTATGAGTTGGAACCAACTCGAATGCACTTAACAATAACAAAAGATTTTACTGAGGAGTAGTAGAGTCAACATTTGAGAAGTATTATCATTTTCACATGATAAAATTTTAACTTCCTGTTTATGAAGGAAAAAGAAGGGTCTTAGATTTTTCTGGGAAAACATTTCCTTTGTGGCCTGTTTAGAAGGCTGCAGCTAAATATTTTGCATGTCAGTTTTCCATTTTAGGGATAGATTTAATTCTAAGTAAACATTAAAAACACAGGGTCAATTGATTATAAAAGTCCCACCTCTTTCTTAAGGAAATGCAAAGTTGAACCACCACAATGTAATAATGTTGGCATAATAGCTGAGAGTTGCCTGAAGAGAGGGATAAGTTGCCCCAAACAACTGTTCCATATAAGAATGATGACAGGACTACATTAGAAGTGAATGGTGCAGCCAACACCTGAAATGTAGGACTAGAATCTCAATATAGAGACCTCAAACCAAAAAATTCGGTTTCTGAGGCTGCAAATCTTTACAGAAGTAGATTGCCCCATATTCCTTCCACTGAGCAGCTGGTGGGTTTGAACTGCTGACCTTCTGGTTAACAGCCAAATACCTCATCCACTCCACCACCAGAACTCCTTAATATAGAGAACAATCAAGATTATTCAGTTAGTTATAACAAATTAATTCAGACAGGAAGGACTAGCCTTTTCTTTTTTTTAATATAATGAAGCTCAAATTCGATTTTTAAAAATGGATTTTTCTTAGGCATATTTATTACTACAAATGAAGCTAATAAATTGTTCCTGATAAAGATTATTAGGCAACCTGTGTCAATTAAAAATAATAAAATTAAATGGCTTCTGGATTTTTATGTCTCATTAATTCTATTATACTCTTAAAATCCTTAGCAATGTGAGTTTTTTTTTTCCTGTCATTTATCTTATTGATAATGAAGAAGTAAGTTTCAGTCCAAATTCATGAAGTCAGAATCACTCTGGTTTTAGTATATGAGTATGAGTTTTCTGCTCACTTCTCTGCAATCATTCACCTCCCTTATTTATGCTTGTAGCCAAGTACTGTCCTACTGCCATTCACTTAACTCCATCCTTTCCCAGTATTGTCTCACTCTCTTCGTTTATTTGTTTGTTCATTCAACAAGTATTTAGTGAGCAGCTGCTATGGACCAAGTAGGTACTGTTTTAGAAACCAATGCATTGCCATCAAGTCAATTTCGACTCATAGCGACCCCCGTTGGGTTTTCAAGGTGTTAAATCTTTAAGGAAGCAGCAGTCAGGACATTAGAGGATGTGTAGCATTGGGAAAGTCAACCGCGAAGGAACTGTTTAAGTGCTGAGGAACAAGGATGTCTCCTTGAGGACTAAAGTGCACCCAACATAAGCCATATTTCCAGTCGCCTCGTATGCATGTGAGAGCTGGACAATGAATAAGGAAGACCGAAGAAGAGTTGATGCTTTTGAGTTGTGGTGCTGGCAAAGAATGCTGAAAGTACCATGGGCTGCTAAAAGAACTAACAGATCTGTCCTGGAGGAAGTGCACTCGAAATGCTCCTTGGAAGCAAGAATGGCCAGACTTCGTCTCACCTATTTTGGTCATGTTGTCAGAAGGTATCATTCCCTGGAGAATGATGTCATGCTTGGTAGGGTGGAGGGTCGACAAAAGAGGGGGAGGCCTTCAACGAGATGGATTGACATGGTGGCTGTGATGATGGGCTTAAGTATAGCAGGGATCATGGAGCTGGTGTGGGATTGAGCAGCGTTTCCTGTTGCTGTGCATGAGGTCGCTATGAGTCGGAAACGACTCGACAGCACCTAACAACAACAACAAATCTTTATGGAGGTAAATTGCCAGTCTTCCTTCCAGAGAGTGGCTGGTGGGCTTGAACCACCAACCTTCTAGTTAGTCTAGTTAGTAGTCAAATGCCTTAGGCACTGTGCCACCAGCACTCCTTAGTGAATACAATAATATTCAAGACTGCCAAAGAGACGTCTGATATGCTTGAACTTGCTGGGTTGTGTCCATTCTCACTTATTTGCACACTATACTTTCTCTTTGTGTCTGGTATGAACCTAAGTGTCAGGACAATTCACTTCCTCTGGGAACATTTAGGGTTTAAAGCTATGGACCAGTGTTGTCACTGAACCCATGGGCTGATCTGGGAGCCCCCCAGGAGCTAGAAAGCATGTGCCCAGAGAGACAAGCTGGTCACATGGTTATTTCAGTAGTTACCCTGGCCTCAACAGGGAACAGATTGCCTGGGCAAATATACTCTTTCTTATCGACTAGATATGTGACCAGAGCCCTGGTGGTACAATTGTTAAGTGTTCAGCTGCTAACCTAAAGGTCAGAGATTGGAACCTACCAGCCACTCCACCAGAGAAAAGACATGGTGATTTGTTCCCATAAAGATTACAGCCTAGGAAACTCTATGGGGGCAGTTCTACTCTGTCCTATAGGGTCACTATGAGTTGGAATTGAAAGACATAACCTTGGGCAAATCATTTTGGCTATTCTGTGTTTTACTTTTTTCATCCATGAAAGAATGATGCTCAAGGCTAATATTTACTGAACACTTGCTATACACAGGCACTGTCCTAGGCACTTATACATATTAACTAATGTTACCCTCTTAATAACCTTATAAGTTTGATTATCTTCATTCAACTCACTGCAGTCAAGTTGACCCCTCCTTGGGTTTCCGAGGCAGTATCACTATGGAAGTAGATTGCCCAGTCTTCCTTCTGAGGAGTGCCTGGTGGGTTTGAACCACCAGACTTTTGGTTAGCAGTCAAATGCTTTAGGCACGAAGCCACCAGAGCTCCCATCTTCATTCTTCAGGTGAGGGAACTGAGGCACAGGGACTGTAAGTGATTTGCTAAGGTCATAAAACTATTAAGTAGCAATCGGGATTTAAACTCAGTCAATCTGGTTCTAGAGTACAAACTCTTACTTATTGCACTATACTACCTACTAAGTGAAGGCCTTGAATTAGACAGTCTTTGAAGTTGTCTACCTCTAGTTACAACTAGTTAATTAGTATGGAATTTAGGTTGGGAAGATAGACATATTTTTGAGCAACACAAGAGGTCATAATTGAAAAAGTGATCCAAGCAGATAACATCTTGATCTATGCATTCTCACCCCTGAGAATGTTTTTTTCTAGTTTTTAGTCAACCTTTATTGGGGTATAGTTCACATAGGTCAAGTGTACCCATTTTAATTTTATAGTGCTGAGTTATGACAAATGTTTACGTGGTGGGACCACCACTACCATCACCCCAAAGTTACCCTGTGCCCTTTCCTGGTCATTCCCCATGCTCAGCCCCAGTCAACCACAGATCTGCTTTGTATCACTAAAGATAGGGTGTCATATGGATTGAATCAAACAGGATGCACTCTTTTTTGGTCTAGACCCATTTGCTCAGCATAATGTTTTTGCCATTCTTCTAAGCTGTTGTGGATACTTTGCCTTTGCATGGAAAAATCCTTCCCCATGGCCACAAATTCTACTCATCTTTAAGATCTCAAATGATCTTTTATTGTCTTCCTTGCTTCAAATCTTAACTTGCATAGTAGTTAAGTGTTTCATTGTCACAGCAGATGTATAAATAAAATAGCATGAAAATGGAAAATGTCTTTTAGTCAAAATTTGCATGTGGTCCATTAACAGTCAATTATTTGTTTACTAAACCATATTTTTAAGCTATGTCTTTATTTATTTTTAAATTATTATTGTGATTTGGGTGAAAGTTACAGAGCAAATTCATTTTCCATATGTTGTTGTTGTGTGCCGTCGAGTCGACCCCGACTCATAGCGACCCCTCCTTGGGTTTCCGAGGCAGTATCACTACGGAAGTAGGATTGCCCAACCTTCCTTCCGAGGAGTGGCTGGTG
>NW_006921701.1:7212338-7234658 GCF_000298275.1 Orycteropus afer afer | reverse complement strand
CACTTTAAGCCATATCTTTAAATACTGTTAACATTTCTTTTGGCATGTTGCCACACAAGTTTAGCATTTGAACACTTCATTTTCTGTGTAATCCACCACCAGCAGTTGCCATCAAGTCTATTTCTACTCATGGAATACTTTGCCTTTAATTCACATAATTTGGGAAGATGGAGGTGGAAACTATTTCATCTTTAATTGACAATAGATGATTCATAAAGCAACACAAATTAAAAGATAATTTAGATATTTTCCCCAGAGAGAAAGGACTACTCTGCTTTCAGAGTTTTAAAAGAAGGGACTCATAGTTCTATTAAAATGAAAATAAACAATTTAACTCAAGATTGTAATTCAATATAAAATATGTCTAATTTACTTATTTGAGGAGGGATATGAAGAGAAAGACAAAATAAATAAAGGGAAAGTGAAAAGAAAAAGGTTACTATAAAGACTTAAACATAGAACATAATGTACAGACACAGACAGACAGGCTCACAGAGAAAAATAAACACTGAAAAAGACACATATCCAGAAAGAGGGGCAAATATGTGTAATATGCACACATATAGCTGGTAACAAATCTTTTATGTGGTAATATTCCATCTTGTGTCCTTTTAGGGTATTTCCTCTAAAGAATTTTAAAGACATACCATTGCCAATTATAAGCATAAATGGGAATCACCTCTTTGCACATACTTTAAGGGTCAATTGAATTAAAACAAAGTCTAGAGACTACAAATCCTCCACTTTGTTTAGGACTTCTAGCTCTTGCACTTGATGTCACTTCTTAGCACAGAAGGGAAAATGAGGGTCCTCAAAGCATCCCATCTACACAGATAATAAGGAGCAGTTCACACAGATCGCAACCCTATTGCTTCTTGCCCATTTTCTGTGCTGACTTAGGGAATATTCAGGGCCAATTCCTCTCTTTAATTTCAGCCATATTATCTCTTCTCCATCTCCTCTGTCTCTCACCCTAGTTCATTCTACCCCACCCTCAACACCTGAGAGCACCATCAACTATTACCATGGTTCTGTAACCATGCATGCCTATTTTTTGATGAGTTTTGTGAGGCAGAGGAGAGTAGAAGGCATGTCTGTGTGATCATCCTGAGAATGAAAAAAGAAGGCAATCCCATACTTATGGAGTGTTCTATTCAAACTTGATAGGTGGGCACATCTTAGGTTCAGCCAATCAGAGTCTAGAATACCCTGGCTAGACGGCACATAACAACAACAACAACACAGTGATTGAGTCACGATGGGTGATTAGGTCAAACAGTTCTCTGTAAAAGCTTCCAGGTAGGGCTGTCAGGACAGATGAACTATATTCCTACTCATTCATTCATTAATTTCTTCATTCATTCTACAAATATTTAGGTGTCAGGCATTCTGTATACAGAATGAAGCTTTGAGTCCAACGGAGGAATCAGTAAAGAGAGAGCCAAGGAGGGCTGTGAGGAGGGCTCAGGATCTTAGAAGGTCAGGAGGCAATTGTGTTATGTGTGTTCATAAATGACCTATTAGTGTTACTTTTAAGGCATATGAGTTGAGTGATATATTTTAGGGGAAAAAGGATTTGTGAAAAAGTAAAACAATCATGATTAATCCTCATTTAATTGAGTTCAATTATTGAGAATCTATCTTGGTCAACTGAAATCTTCTGTGGAAGCTTAAGCTGGATATGTAAACAGCAAAAATGAGGGGAAAATAATGATCAGAAAGTGGGGTAAATGATTTTAAAGGATACCCAGGGAAAAGTGAAGTTTGAAAAAAATTTAAAAGTTTATGGTAGACAATGGAATTGAAAAGCCAAAAACCAAACCAGTTGAGGTTGAGTCAATTTCTACTCATGGCAATCCCATGTGTGTCGAGGTAGGACTGAGCCCCAGAGGGTTTTCAAGGCTGTGACCTTTTGGAAGCAGATTGCTAGGTCTTTCTTTCTCTTGGTGGTTTGGACTACCACCTTTTTGATTAGTAGTTAAGTGCTTAACTACCTGTTCCTCCCAAGGGCTCCTTAAACATGTAATAAGGGAGACAAAACTGTGCCCCTGAGTTGTGGGATGTGGCCTAAGCAAAGATGCTGTGCCCAAAACTAATATGCAGTGTGCAGACAGGTACCAGGCAGTTTGGTTTATAAGAGAAGAATTAGGAGAAGGCAGGCTTGGAATTCTGGTCTGAGATATTTGGATTAGATTGTCTAGTGATGGGTTTCTGTGTAGAACTTAATAGAGTAAATAATTATTGGTCCAATTACCTGATAGAGACATGGCCAAGATCTTAAATTCCAGAATACCCATCCAACAACCTTGATTCCTGGGCTCAAAGAAGATTTAGAGCAGGCACACAGAACATTGTGGCCAGTGGCCACATGTTATTATGTTATTCCCTCTTAGAGCTCTGAATTCATTTTTCCATCTGGTCTCCTTCCCTAGATGAATTGTGCCATACTTTGTAAGAGCTCTGTTAATGTACTGGAAAAGGCATTTGTCTGCTAACTAGAAGGTCATTGCTTCAAACCCACCAGCCACTCTGTGGAAGGAAGATGGGGCAATCTACTTCTGTAAAGAAACGCAATGCGGGTCGCTATGAGTTGGAATCGACTTGATGGTGGTGAGCTTGTTTTTTGGTTTATGGGTGAGCTAGGAGGAAACATTTTTACATGAACTACAGTCACGTTGAGGTATCTGTGTAGTGCAATTTTGTTTTGGCTGTTTTGTTCCCATTTCATCCTCCTTTTGGGATTTCTCTTTGGGAATTGACTTCCCTCTTACTTTTAGTCTATGTAGTTTGGGAGACCTCTACTCCTAGCTTCAGAGAGGAGCATATGGCCCAGCCTTGGAATTAGAGCACTGAATATCATGGGCACAGTGATTGGTTCAGGGATGGGCATATGACCTGTTGTTGTTGTTGTTGTTACGTGCCATCGAGTCGGCCCCGACTCATAGCGACCCCTCCTTGGGTTTCCGAGGCAATATCACTACGGAAGTAGGAATGTCCAACCTTCCTTCCGAGGAGTGGCTGGTGGGTTTGAACCGTCAGCCTTCTGGTTAGCAGTCAAGTGCCTTAGGCACTATGCTACCATATGACCTAGGACTGGCCAATCAACATGATTTTTTGGGGACTTTTTCTGGAGCTCCTAGGAATAACTCCCTTTTCTACTGATGCTACCAGCAGTAAGGAAGTTGTGACCCTGAAGCTGCTATAGAGGGTGATAACAAAGTCAGTTTTGATGAATAAGGAACAAAGAGTGAGATGTAAATACCTGGTTATACCAGGAACTCTTCTAAAATTGTCAGTCTCATGAGCCATTACATTTCCTTTTTCTGTTTAAGACAGTTTAGTTTGGGTTTTCTATTGTGTACAGCTAACAGGCTCAATCCTGATGATAGAATGACTCCTGGCTTCTTTCTCATAGGCCTGAACTCTAGTCTTGCCCATTTGGATCTTCTTTGTTTGGGAGAAGAGTCATTGAAGAGCAGAATAGGCCAAAACTGTGCACTGGAAGCTTCTTTGTCCTTTCAACTCCACCGTGGTCTTTTAGGCTTTTCAAGAGCTGAGCTTCTCCTTCCAAGGGATGTGGAAGGGATGAGAAGGAAGAGAATAGTATTTACTGCCCAAATATTGTCCCATTATTCTCCCTACATAAAACTCCATACCTTAGCATCATGGCTCCTGAAGTCATTTTAGTCTTTGACCTTTATTAAATCTCCCCCCTCCTTTTTTTTTTTTTTTAACCAGGGTGTGGTTGCAGTATGAGGAAGGAAGCTTTGAGTATACTATAAAACCAAACTCACTGCCATCGAGTCATTTCTGACTCATAGTGACCCCCATTGGCCAACAATGACGTTGTTGTTGTTATGTGCTGTGGATTTGGACCCAACTCATAGTGACCCCTCCTTGGGTTTCCAAGGTGGTATATTGCCCAACCTTCCTTCTGAGGAGTGGCTAGTGGGTTTGAACCACCAGCCTTCTGGTTAGCAGTCAAGTGCCTTAGGCTCTATGCTACCAGAGCTGAGTACAAGAATATTTTCTTTTTTATTCACTGATGAAGCCAAGTATTTGCAAGAACAGCCTGGCACAGGTTGGTGGTTTATAAATGTCTACGGAAGGTATAAGGGAAGGGGAGCATTTGGGTGCCTCCCTGCCCAGGCCACCTGAGGGAGAGGAGACCTCCACATGGGCATTACAAAACCCCTCAAAGGAAAAATGGAGATGAGAGAGAAGAAGATCTCAGATTTGAAGACCATTCCTTTTAGAAGCCACAGTGGTCAGACTAATCAATGCAATGAATGCCAAGAGGCCCAACCATTTAATTAGAAAATTAATTTTACAATGACATTAGAGCAAGATTTTCCCATTAATGAATGGCCAAGAACTGGCAAGTCCTGGCTTATTCTACCAGTCTACATAGTCTCTCCTCTTTACCCCAGGAAAATATCTAAAATATCTCATACAGTTGTGTAGTCTTTGTTTCTTGGTATCTTTTACCAAACATCCGTGGTGGTTGGATTCTGTACACCAAGATGTTCTAGCTCATTTGTTGTTGAGACAATATAAAATAAGTGTAGGAATGTCACCTAAGTTTTAATTATTTTTTATGATAACTATTTCAGTGCTTCATTTTGTACTACCCAATGTCAATTTTTTTCTTAAAAGATGTTTTCTGTGACCTTAATTTTCTTATGTCCTAAGCTTGTGCTTAGTTGGCCTGTTGGGTGGCCCAGCACAGGCTGTGAGTGAGGACTAAACACAACTACACTAGCTTCATGCCCGTTAGTGTATGGACAAACACTTGTTATTCTTAAGGGGGCAATATCTTTAATTGAGGAATTCGAAAAACACTTCTCAATACTAAATCAGTTCTAGGGCATTAAAAAAACTTTTAGCAGCCATACTTTAACTACTTTCAACCATTGGACTAAAGAAAACTTCAGCCAGGACTTTAAACAAAGGATTGAGTCAAGTTACTATCTTTTGCAGAAGTCAGTTGCTCAAATATTTGCAAAGGCAATTTGAATCAAAAACTACATTTAGATATATTAGAATCAAACACTCATTTAGATATTGCCTTTTTGAGGTAACGATTTTATCTTTCTTGCCTGGATGAGCCCATTCTGCTTTATTACACCAGTTTACCAGTTGCCTTTGAGTTGATGCTGGCTCATGACAACCCCATGTGTATCACAGTAGAACTGTGCTCCTAAGGGTTTTCAAGGAGTTGATTTTTTGGAAATAGATCACCAGGTTTTTCTCCCATGGCACCTCTGGGTGGACTTGAACCTCCAATCTTTCCAGTAGCAGCCAAGCACATTAACCATTTGTCCCACCCAGGAACACCACTTCATTACATAGAGAGCTGTTATCTGAATTAAGGACTTACCTGCCAAGCTTCAACTTTCTTGATATCTGCACAGGAACCATTGGTGAAGAGCCCTCGTCCAGGTAAGCAAGTGTATATATCTTGTAGGGCATGAGCAATGGAGTAGACTGCCAGGTACACATTGTAGGATATCCGTAAATGTGTGTAATCCATGTAAGGGGTCTCGACACTGCTGATGTTCTCATCCCCTGTACAGAGAGGTCGGAAGGCAGTGGAACTGTTGCTTAACATGCTGCCTCCTTCTTTGTGATCTCTGAGTAAAGGTTCTATAGGTAAGGGTCCCTTAGCACCTTCTTGGAGGTGGCAGTTAAATGTTTCTTCCCAAAATTCCTTGGCAAAACCATTGTGAACAGACTTCCTGGGATGTACTTTCTGCAAGAATTCTCGGAATCCTGGGATCTGCCCTGCCTTCAGAGCAAATCCAATAGTGCCTCCAACCACATGGAAGTACTCGGGCATGGCTATCAAGGAGGAGCTGGCCCAGGCTTCACTGGCCAACCAGATCCTGCCTGTGATATTGCGCCTGACGATCTCCTTGATGAGGGGTTCGAGGTCTGGGCCACTGGAGAAAACAACAATGACTTTGGCCGTGGAATTCTGGATCACCTCCACTACCTGCTGGATCTCTTCCTCATCAGAGTACTGGGAGATGAGTTCACTGAAGTCAATGCAGATGTCCCTCTCTTCAGCTTCCTCTCGAAACTTCTCGATCCCTGGCCGGCCATAGTCATCGTCAGCAGCAATTGTACCCACCCAGTTCCAGCGGAAATACTCGATAATATCTGCCATGGCAGTGGCCTGATGTTCATCATTGGGGATGGTACGAAGGAAGGACTTAAACTGATTTTTGTTGCTGAGGAGTCGGCTGGAGGAGGCATAGCTAACCTGGAAAAAAAACAAGAACACAGAATGAGTGAGTGAGTGAGGTGCCAAGTGGATCTCAAGGCTGTTGTGGACATGGCTTTTTGAGCATACGTTAAGACTGAGAACCACCAGAATCTGTTCCACTACAGGGTGAGCACCCTAGCACCTGTCAGTCTATCAAGGAGCATTCTAATTCCTGATGGATGATTTGGGATGGGACAAAAATGAATTGAGGTTATACCATGGATTGTAAGAGGGTCCCCACATTGTGTATGTGTGTAGGTAATAAAGTGGGAAGAGGCACATCCTCTCTCTGGATGATACCATAAGGGGAGGTGGTATGTAAGGAAGAAAACTGTTGGACTTTAAAAGCAGAACAGATCTGTGATTAAATCCCAGTTCTGCAATTTATGAGATAATTATCCTTGAATAATCTGCCTGACCACTTTAAGCCTCATTGTCTTATCTCATTTTCTTATAATAATTTATATTTACCTTACAGTACTTTCAAGAAGCTCTGGTGGCATAGTGACTAAGGCATTTGACTGCTAACTAGAAGATTGGTGGTTCAAACCCACCAGCCACTATGAGGAAGGAGGACTGGGCAATCTACTTCTGTATAGATTTACTGCTTTGGAAACTCAAAGGGGGTCGCTGTGAGTTGGGATTGACTCAATGGCAGTGAGTTTGCTTTTCTGCTGCAGTACTTTCATGAATTTTAAATGATAGAATACATGTGCCTGACTCAAAACAGGTGCTCAAAAAATCAGATCAGCTGTTATCTACTATGAAGGGAGCAAGAGATTACTAAAATCCTAGGGAACCCATTCACGTATGTTTACACATATGAGGTCTTTTAGAGTTTCTTCACAGTGCTACCTTCAACCATGGATCTGACCATAAAAATCAACCAAACCCACAGGGTTTTTTTTTTTGTTGTTGTTGTTATGTGCCATTGAGTCGGCTGTGACTCATAGCCACCACATATAGAACAGAATTGGTTCTGACTCATAGCGACCTTAATGTACAACAGAATGAAATGCTGTCCAGTCATGTGCCATCCTCACAATCCTTGGTATGTTTGAGCCCATTGTTGCAGCCACTGTGTTACTCCACCTCATTGAGGGTATTCTCCTTCTTTGTTGACCCTCCACTTTAACAAGCATGATGTCCTTCTCCACTGAATGGTACCTTCTGACAACATGACCAAAGTAGGTGAGATGAAGTCTGGCCATTCTTGCTTCCAAGGAGCATTCCAGCTGCACTTCTTCCAGGCCAGATTTGTTTCTTCTGCTGGAAGTCCATGGTACTTTCAGTGTTCTTCACCAACACTTCAACTCAAAAGCTTTAACTCTTTTTCAGTCTTCCTTATTATTGTCCAGCTTTCAAATGAATAGAAAGTGATTGAAAATACGATGGCTTGGGTTAGACGCACCTTAGTCTTCAAAGTGACATCTTTGCTGTTCAACACTTTAAAGAGATCTTTTGCAGCAACTTTGCCCCATGTAACACAACATCTGATTTCTTGACTGCTGCTTCCATGGGTGTTGATTGTGGATCCAAGTAATATGAAATCTTTGACAACTTCAATCTTTTCTCCATTTATTGTGATGTTGTTATTGGTCCAGTTGTGAGAATTTTCATTTTCTTTATGCTAAGATGTATTCCATACTACAGACTGTAGTCTTTAATTTTCATCAGTAAGGGCTTCAAGTCACCTTGACTTTCAGCAAGCAAGGTTGTGTCATCTGCATATCACAGGTTGTTAATGAGTCTTCCTCCAATCCTGATGCCGTGTTCTTCTTCATATAGTCCAGCTTCTCAGATTATTTGTCAGAATACAGATTAAATAAGTATGGTGAAAGGATATAACCCTGAAACACATCCTTCCTGATTTTAAACCATGCAGTATCCCCTTGTTCTGTTTGAATGACAGCCTCTTGGTCTATGTACAGGCTCCTCATGGGCACAATTAAATGCTCTGGTATTCCCATCATTTGCAATGTTATCCATAATTTGTTACAATCCACACAGTCAAATGCCTTTGCATAGTCAATAAAACTCAAATAAACATCTTTTTGCCATTCTTTACTTTCAGCCAAGATCCATCTGACATCAGCAATGATATCCCTCATTCCACATCCTCTTCTAAATCCAGGTTGCATTTCTGGAAGTTCCCTATCAATATACTGCTACAACCGCTTTAAAATTATCTTAAGCAAAATTTTACTTACATGTGATATTAACAATATTGTTTGATAATTTCCACATTCTGTGGGATCACCTTTTTTTTGGAATGGGTCCAAATATTGATCGCTTCCACTCAGTTGGTCAGGTATCTGTCTTCCAAATTTCTTGGCATAGACAAGTAAGTGCCTTCAGTGCAGCATCCTTTTGTTGAAACATCTCAGTGGGTATCCCATCAATTCCTCAAGCCTTGTTTTTCACCAATTTCTTTAATGCAGTTTTGACTTCTTCCTTCAATACCACTGGTGCTTTATCATATGCCACCTCCTGAAATGGACGAACATTGACCAATTCTTTTTGGTACAGTGACTAAATATATTCTTTCTATCTTTTTTTGGTGCTTCCTGAATCATTCAATATTTTGCACATGTTGTTGTTGTTGTTGTTATGTGCCATCAAGTTGGCCCTGACTCATAGTGACCCCTCCTTGGGTTATGAGGCAGTATCACTATGGAAGTAGATTGCCCAACCTTCCTTCTGTGGAGTGGCTGGTGGGTTTGAACCACCAGCCTTCTGTTAGCAGTCAATAGTATCTTTCAATATTGCAAGCCAAGGCTTGGATTTTTTTCTTCAGTTCTTTCAGCTTGAGAAATGCTGAGTGTTCTTCCCTTTTGGTTTTCTAACTCCAGGTCTTTGCATATTTCATTATAATAATTGACTTTGTCTTCTTGAGCTGCTCTTTTAAATCTACTGTTCAACTCTTTTTATCTTGTCATTTCTTCCATTTGCTTTAGCTACTCTCCTTTCAAGAGCAAGTTTCAGAGTGTCTTCTGACATCCATTTTGGTCTTTTCTTCCTTTCCTGTATTTAAGGACCTTTTGCTTTCTTCATGTATAATGTTCTTGACATCATCCCACAACTCATCTGGTTTTCGGTCATTGGTGTTCAGTGGACAAAATCTATTCTTCTGAAGGTCACTAAATTCAGGTAGGATATACTCAAGGTCAAATTTTGGTTCTCCTGGACTTGTTTTAATCTTCTTCAGCTTCAACTTGAACTTGCATACGAGCAGTTGATGGTCTGTTCCATGGTTAGCTTCTGGCCTTATTCTGGCTGAAGATATTGAGCTTATCCATTGCCTCTTTACACAGGTGTAGTCGGTCTGTCCTGTGCATTCCATCTGGCTAAGTCCACGTGTATAGCCACCATTTGTATTGTTGGAAAAAGGTATTTGCAATCAATAAGTCGTTGGTCTTGCAAAATTCTATCATATGACCTCCGGCATAATTTCTATTACTGTATTTTCCAACTAGTGGTAATTCTTCTTTGTTTCCAACTTTCACATTCCAATCACCAGTAATCATCAATACATTTTGATGTCATGTTTGGTCAATGTCAGACTGCAGAAGTTGGTAAAAATCTTCAGTTTCCTTGTCTTTGGCTTTAGTGGCTGGTGCATAAATTTGAATAATAGTCATATTAACTTGTCTTCTTTGTAGGCGTATGGATATTATCCTATCACTGACAACATCGTACTTCAGGACAGATCTTGAAACATTCTTTGTGATGATGAATGTGACACTATTCCTCTTCAATTTGTCATTCAAGGTTCCAAATGGCCAAAACAGTCCATTTCAGCTCATTAATACCTAGAATATTAATCTTTATGCCTTTCATTTCATTTTTGAGAACTTCAAACTTCCCTGGTGGTCTAGTGGTTAGGATTCGGTGCTCTCATTTTTGACAACTTCCAATTTTCCTACATTCATCATTTGTACATGCCACGTTACTATTATTTATGGATGTTTGTTGCTGCTTCTTCCCATTTTGAGTCGTGCCTCATCAGCAACTGGAGGTCCCCAAAGCTTAACTCCATCCATGTCATTAAGGTTGACTCTATTTTGAGGAGACAGCTCTTCCCCAGTCATATTTTGAATGCCTTCTGACCTGAGAGGCTCATCTTCTGGCACTATATGAGACAATGTTTCAGGGCTATTCATAAAGTGCTGTATCAAACAGTGTTTTGCTGCTATTCATAAGGTTTTCACTGGCCAATTCTTTGGGAAGTGGATGGCCTCTTCCTTCTTCCAAGTCTACCTTAGTCTGGAAGCTCCACCAAAACCTGTCCACCATGGTTGACCCTGCTGGTATTTGAAATACTGGTGGCATAGTCTCCAGTCTCACAGCAACATGCAAGCCACCACAACAAACTGACATATGAATGGTGGCCCAACAACAGTAGGATCTACTTATCCTTTCAAGGAGAGTCTTTATGCACTATTTTATATGCACTGCCTCATCGGTTATAAAATAGCCATATATACACCTACTAAGAATCTCTGGTGCCATTCAGTTAAAGCATTCGGCTGCTAACCAAAAAGTCAGCAGTTGGAATCCCCCAGAAAGATGAGGCAATCTCCTTCCATAAAGATTTATAGCCTTGGAAACCCTATGCAGCAGTTCTACTCTTTTCTAAAAAAGGGTTGCTATGAATTGTATTTGACTTAACGGCCCTGGGTTTGGTTTGCTCTGTTTGTTGGGCCCAGGTTCTCATCTGAGCGTTTTAGCTTCCACTAACCTAGTGCCTAAGGCATTTGACTGCTAACCAGGAGGCTGGCAGTTCAAACTACCAGCCACTCCTTGGAAGGAAGATTGGTAAATATACTTCTGTAGAGATACTGCCTTTGAAACTCAAGGAGGGATCGCTATGAGTCGAATTGACTCCATGGCAGTGAGGTTTTTTTTGGTAACCTACCTCTAAGGAGCCCTGGCAGCAGTGGTTAAGCACTTGGCTGCTAACCAAAAGGTCAGTAGTTCAACCCCACCAGCTGCTCTGTGAGAGAAAGCTGTGGCCATCTGCTTCTGTAAAGATTCCAGCCTTGGAAATCCAATGGGGCAGTTCTACTTTGTCTTATAGGGTTGCTCAGTATCAGCATCAACTCAACCACAATGGGTTTCACCTACCTCTGGAAAGAATCAGTTTCCCTGTGGGCTATGAGGGGAACTCTGGTAGTGTAGTGCCTAAGGCACTTGACTGCTAACCAGAAGGCTGGTGGTTCAAACCTACCAGCCACTCCTTGGAAGGAAGGTTGGGCAATCTACTTCCGTAGTGATACTGCCTCAGAAACCCAAAGAGGGGTTGCTATGAGTTGAGTCCGACTGGATGGCACATAACGACAACATCAATAACATGGGCTATGAGGAGTCCCTGGGTGATGCAAACAATAACAAACTTGGCTGTTACCAAAAGATTCAAGGTACAGTTCCACCCAGAGGTGCTTGAGTGATGTACTTCCCAAGAATTAGCCATTGAAAACCCTACAGAGCACAGTTCTACTCTGACACGTGAGGTTGCCAAGAGTCAGAGCTGACTTGACAGCAACTGGATGGTTTGGTTTATGGATTATAAGGGGGTCCTTAGGTAATGCAAACAGTTAATGTACTTGGCTGTTAACTGAAAGATTGGAGGTTTTAGTCCACCTAGAGGCTCCTCAGAAGAAGGGCCTGGCAATCTACTTCCAAAAAATCAGCCACTGAGAAAACAGTGGAGCATAGCTCTGTTCTGACACACATGCGGTCACCATGAGTTGCAATCGATTTGACAGCAACTGGTTTGGTTTCATAGGTTATGAACCTAAGGTTCTTTGGAGACACTCCAATGGTTTTCCTTTTCCTATTGCCTAATTTTTCTCTTCCTGTCCTCTAGCTATCCTCTCCTCCTTGCCCTCCATTTCTGCTCCCCTCTCCCTGCAAGGCTTTAGTTGACAGTAACCTCAATTGCTGTGGTGGTGCAGTGCCTAAGGCATCTGACTGCTAACCAGAAAGTTGGCGATTCAAACCCACCAGCCACTCTGCAGAAGTAAGACTGGGCAATCTACTTCCATAAAGATTTACTGCCTCAGAAACCAAAAGGGGTCGCTATGAGTCGCAATCGACTTGAGGGCAGTGAGTTTGGTTTGGTTTTGGTAACCTCAATTGCAGTAATTTCTCAGAACTGTTGTTTATCATTTAGGCTCAATTAGGCATTTAGGCTCATTAGGCTCAATTCCCATCACCACAATAACAATGATGTACATTATTAAACAGAGTCAGAAAAACAGCCTTTCCTTTTTTGACTTTTCATTGAGTTCAGACATCATTTAGAGTTGCTTCCTTTTTTTCACATCGTGGCAAACATAGAAAATAGAATAAATGGAGGAGGCTGACCAACCCTGGTAGGGGGTGCTCTGATCACCCCAGGTCCCACTTAGTCATTGCAAAGCTGGAGAGGGTCAATATCTTGGCACAGCTTTGACTACCATGTATCGTGACGTATCAGTTAGGAAGTTCCAAGTTATTGGAGCATTTCTTCTAAAGAACAAAAGTCAAAACATTTTTTCACTTAATGGACTTTCTTCTAAGTGATGAAGGCATGTTTAATATCTCTTGCTCCCTAGTTTTCTAACGTTTTAAAATTTCTTATGAAAATAACTTGAAGAAATTTTGGGGAATACATGAAGATGACTTTTTAATAATGCTCACCAATTAAAACAGGTAATTTTACATGTTCAGTATTTTAAAATGAATTTTTCCAATATGTTCCTTCTTATGAAGGAGTTGTTTCTACATTAAAAACATAAAAGATTTTGGTCAATGAAAGAAACATACTTTGCTTAAGGCATATATGACTTTTCTGACAAGAGCTTTTATTTTTGGAAGCTGTAATGCAAAATTGACAATTTTTTTTTCTTTTATCAGAATAAGAACCTTCTTCCTCTACGATGGCAGTTCATGAACTAAGTGATTAAATTAAGTGTTTTTTATTTTGGTGAAAATATACACAATCATATGCCATTTCAATGATTTAAATAAATAAAAATTAGATTTTTTTAAATTGTTGTTCTAGAAAGCTGTTTGCAGACCCAAACTGTAGGCTTCTGAATAAGGATTTTGCAAACTCCTATTTGGGCATTTTGTAAATCCATCATTACTTGCTTCTTGATCTTCTTTTGAAAAATAGATCAAAAAGGGGCTTAAAGGAAATAAAAATTTTCCTCACAGATATATTCTCTTCAAGAATATATTTATAATATTTTCCCAGTTTTTTAAAAAGCAAATAATCTAGAAAAGTATGGCAAATACCACTGTCTATCTCTCCTTAAAAACAAACAAACAAACCAAAAACCCCTTGAAAATACACAAAATTTTTGTAAAATAAGAGGGGAGAATTTGATGAATGATTCAGAAAACTTCTAACCACCTTCTTTTAGCTGGTCTATTTGTTTCACCCACACGGTGGCGTGCTTGCCATGAGAAATACAGTAGGTCTCCACTTGCAATCTGAAGAGCAGAGGTTCCCAGCCCTAGCTGCTCAGTACAATTGACCGGGAGCTTTCAAAACTCCCTTTGCCCTGGTTGTCTCTCAGACCAATTAAACTAGAATCTCTTGGTAGGGGAGACCCAGGCATCAGTACTGTCAAAGCTCCCCACGTAATTCCAGCAGGCAGCCACAACAGAGAACTACAGCTGTATAGACATTTACCTTGGTTTGACTGATAATCATGGTAGTCACCTTAGCACTTTGATAATTCACCTTCAACTTAACTTTATCCTCCTCCAAACTACAAAGAATTAAAAATCTCTTCTTCACTGTCTTTGTTTCCTTGATGACATTTACATCGTATGCCTGTCGGCCGTGGCGCACAGCAACTTACTTTAATTGTGTATTTAAAATATTTCAAAATAGCTTAAGCAATCCCATCTTACTGTATAATATGCCAAATTTAAAAGATGTATATTTGCATCTTGCTCTATACATTTACTAATGTGGGCTTTGTCTGATCATTCTGGCACAAAAGTTACAATCGGAGCTTCCCCATGGGAAACACCTTTAATTCCTTGCAATAAGGACTTGGGAAATGATGACAAGACTTTTTTAGTTGCCACATGAACGTAAAGGGATACTGTCTATCACCAAGGAACTAGAGACCTCCCAATATAGAAATGTGAATTTATCAAAGGTACTCTTACACCTTTTAAACATGAATCATTGGAAAAATAATTTGAAGTGTGATTTGTAATTTAATTTAAGGAATGTATCTCCACTGAGCTGATCTTCCTTCCATCCACGGACATTTAGGTTGTTTCCAACTTTTCACTACAATAGAATGATGTCATAGATCTATAAATATTAACTTGAAAAAAAAAGATTTGCTCTTTAGTATTCAGGGAAAAAATCAATTTATAGAGTGGCATATAGAGTGTGCTTTTTCTCTTTTACTTGAAGCAAATGTTCATTAAAGCACCTGTTTCAGTGAACTGTTAGTTTATGAAACTGCAACCATTTTCCCATCACAGCTGAGCTTCTACAAGATAGAGACTGCTTATTCTTATACACTCAACAAATATTTGTTGAATGAAACAGAATATTCTGCATTTCAAGAGTGTGCAAGACAATGATTTATTAAATTCCTGATTTGTGAGAAAATATGTTTTGCTTCTTTCTGAGCTAAACTTTCAAACAGACAGTAGAGAGACTTTTAAGGGAATAGTATTAGAGACAGTTTGATTTTGAGAGGTGGGATTTACATCATATGGTCTCATTGCTTTTAGTAAAGGCAGAAGAAAGGTCATGGAAGTCCATTACTAAAGGAATGAAATGAGAAAAAAATAATCAAACATTTTAAAAAGAAAGACACCTTTTATACAAGATATGTCTAAAATAATTTTAGAAGAGTGAAGGTCTAATTGACACTGGGCTGGGTCTATCTGACAATAAAACCACTTGATAAGAAGTTAAAAAACTCATTTATGAATTTACTCATTTATTTGGTGATAAATATTCATTCATTAATATTTATTTTGTAATAGATGTGGTATCTACTTGCTAAATGAATAAATAAATGTATAATAATTAAAAAAAGTGTTATGCATTTTAAGAGATAAAACTCATGAAATACCGACTGCTTGTATGAATTCAGCCTGTATCTTTAAATAAAAGGATCCAAAAAAATACTCAGTGATAAAAAGAAATGAGCTTTTAAACCATGAAAAAAACATGGATGAATCTTAAATACATATTTGCTAAGTGTAAGAAACAGCTTGGAGAAACTATACCCATATGATTCCAATTATGCGACCTTCTGGAAAAGGCAAAACTATAGATAAGCAGCTTGCCAGGGGTTGGAATGGTGGGAAAAGGCAGAGATGAATAGGTGACAAACAGGTGGTTTTTTGTTTGTTTGTTTTAGGGTAGTGCAACTATTCTGTGTAATACAGAAATGGTAAATTCTGCATTACACATTTGTCAAAGCCTATAGCACTTTAGAGACAGTAATGTATAAAAGTTTAAGAAAAATAATTTAGAAAATCACGAAGTCACAGGATAGAATGAAGAATGTGACCAAGAATCCAAATGTATTACAAATCTATGAAACAACTTGAGAGAATATATGCTGACTTAAATAATTTTGGGAGTGAGTAGAGTCTGTAAGAGTAAATGTAAAAGGAATTGTACCTAAGCACAGTCTTCTAGTTGATAAAGTTGTTTGCCGCAGGAGTTCAGGTTGACAGTTCTGAAACCATTATTATCATATACACTGGAATGAACAGCAAAATAAATGGATGGTGGGAGTCAAGTTTCTCAATGTTAGATTGGGAAGTTATAGATAAGCAAAAGGAAGAGGCCAGAATGAGTCATATGGTAATGGCTTAGAGTTGGATATATCAGTATGAATTCATGTTTAGCTTAATATAGATTCATATGTTTACATATAGAACTATATATAGATATATATTTAAACATGAGTTAGTATGTATATTCCTTATTCTGTTAGCTGAGAGGGCCTAGAAGTAACACATCCCTAGTAACAATAAAATAAACACACATAATGCATGGATCTTGGTTTCTAATACCATTTTCCAATAAAATGAATGAAGACTCCTTGGAGAAATGGCTGATTCTAGGACTGGCATGGAAATACACAAGTTGAGCTTAGAGCTCCTTGTAGTACTGATAAATAAAGGAAGAAATTGCTTTTAAAAAACCCAACATAATAATGGTGGTATGTCAAGTGGGTATAGCCAAGGTATAAAATAAGTATCCATGAGCCCATACCATTATAAATACATCACTGAATAAATAAATAAACAGGAATAAAAAACAAATCTCGCATGCAGAGTTCCAAATTATGTAATACTCTGTGCTTAAAAAGATGGGCCATAATGCCCACTCCTTACTTGTGAGTTATTTGTGTGACTTCCTTTCTATCATGTGAAAAAGGAGAAAAAAAAAAAAAATAGAACTTTACAGTAGAGAAACCTGACAAACATTCCCTCAAGCCAACTGATCAAGATTTACATCAGCAATGATAAGTCATATTGTTATTATGTGACCTTGATATGATGTGATGAGAATGGCACTTTACCTCTGTGGTCTTCCTCCCCAACACACATGAACCCAATGGAACCTTGAGAAAAACATCAGATAATGTCCAATTATGGGATTCTGCCTGGCCAGTAATCCTAAAAACTGTCAAGGTCATCAAAAACAAGGAAAGTTTGAGAAACTGTCACAACAAAGAGGAACCTAAGGAGCTAGGACTACCAATTGTAATGAGATAACCTGGATGGGATCAGAACAGAGCAAGGCCATTAGGGAAAAACTGACATCCTTTAGTTAATAATAATACAATAACATTAACAACTGTGATATGCAGATGATACAACCTTGCTTGCTGAAAGCAAAGAGAACTTGAAGTACTTACTGATGAAAATAAAAAACTACAGTCATTAGTATCGATTACATCTTAACATAAAAGAGAACAAAAATGCTGACAACTAATCCATTAGCAACATCATGATAAATGGAAGAAAGATTGAAATTGCTAAGGATCTCATTTTACTTGGATCCACAATCAATTCCATGGAAGAAGCAGTCAAGAAATTCGAATAACATATCATGTTGGGCAAATCTGCTGCAAAAGATCTTTTCAAAGTGTTAAAAAGCAAAGATGTCACTTTGAGGTTTAAGGCCTGACCCAAACCATGATATTTTCAATTGCCTCATATATATGCAACAGTGGGACAATGATAAGGAAGACTGAAAAAGAATTAATGATGCTGGCAAAAAATATTGAATATACCGTGAACAGCTAGAAGAACAAACAGATCTGTCTTGGAGTAAGTACAGCCAGAATGCTCTTAGAAACACGGATGGTGAGACTTTGTCTCATGTATTTTGTACATGTTACTGGGAGGGACCAGTCCCTGGAGAAAGACATGCTTGGTAGAGTGGAGGGAAGCAAAAAAAGAGGAAGACCCTCAACGAGCTGGATTGGCACAGTGGCTGGAATAACACGCTCCAATGTAGCAATGATTAAGAGCATGGTGCAGGACTGGGCAGTGTTTCCTTCTGCTATACTTAGAGCTGTTATGTGTCAGAACCAATGTTACTGTTACTGTTATATGCCGTCAAGTAGGACTGGACTCATAGCGACCCCTCCTTGGGTTTCCGAGGCAGTATCACTACGGAAGTAGATTGCCCCATCTTCCTTCCAAGGAGCGACTGGTGGATTTGAAATGCCAGCCTTCTGGTTAGCAGTCAAGTGCCTTAGGCACTACACTACCAGAGCTCCTGTCAGAACCAATAGGGTTGTTGTTGTTCTTGTTGTTGTTATGTGCCGTCGAGTCAGCCCCGACTCATAGCGACCCCTCCTTGGGTTTCTGAGGCAGTATCGCTACGGAAGTAGGATCACCCAACCTTCCTTCCGAGGAGTGGCTGGTGGGTTTGAACCGCCAGCCTTCTGGTTAGCAGTCAAGTGCTTTTAGCCACTATGCTACCAGAGCTCCTAATAGGGTTGTATAAATTGGAATTGACTTGATGGCAGTGGGTTTGATTTTTGTTTTTAACAACAATGTATCAATATTGATTGTTAATTGTGACAAATGTACCTTGTTAAAATAACATGTTAATAATAGAGGAAACTGAGTGTCAAGTACACGGGAACTCTGTACTATATTCACAAAAATTCTTCAAATCTAAAACTATTTTAAAATAAAAAAAGAATACAGTCAAATTTATTTGGTAATATAGACAGATTAATGGGGCCACTCAAGTGAATTAGATAAAAGCATGTTCTGTTGTCAGCCACCATCAAGATGGCTCCTGACTCATGACAACCCCATGCATAACAGGATCAGACCATTGTGAGTGATAGGGTTTGCATTCATTGATTTTTTTGGAAACAGATGTACGTGCCTTTCTTCCTAGTCTGGAGACTACACTGAAACCTGTTCGGCATCATAGCAACATGCACGCCTCCACAGACAGACAGGCGGTGGCTGTGCTTGCGGTGCATTGGCTAGAAGTTGAACCCAGATCTTCTGCATGAAAGGCAAGAATTCGACCATTGAACAACCACCGCATGGATCTACAGCTTCAGTTATGTGGCATCACAAGGCTATTCATGTTTCAGTTAGCTTGGAAGAAGAGTCCGGTTTCAGAAATCCCAAATGGTCATGGTATAATGCCCTGACTAAATAAAAGATCTTTTGTGCCTGTGTAAACTCAAGATGAAAAAAAAGAAAATGAAATGCATAGACATTGAGCAACCCTACTTTCCCGACCTCTACCCACGTTGTATCAGCTAAGAAGGTATGGATACCTGGGGGATGTAGAAGAGCCCCAATAAGTTTGCCACGGCTGTGGAGATGCCTGAGCCAGTTGCTCCCACCACAGCAATAGTAGAGGGGATATGCTCCGAGCAATTGCAGAACTCGTCAAGGTTCAAGGAATCAATTTTATTCTGGGCAACGAAACTCAGAGTGGCCTCCAAGGCCTTAGAAACGGTGTTGCAGGTGTCGAATATCCTGTATCCCAATGTCATGTTGGGAAGAAGGGCCGGACTGCTGTTTATTTCCTCTATGGCAAATATCATAGCTTGTAACCAGCGAAACCCACGAAAATTATACCTAGAAGAAAGGAAGAAATTGAAGAAAATGTGAGGCTTTCTGGTCAACCATTTCAGCATAAAGACTGGGCAAAGCTGGGCTTGAATGTGGTTCTATTACTTCTGGGTTTTGTGACGCTGTGTTTTTTGAGCCTCAACATCCTCTCTATAAAATGGGGGAGATTACCTCTTTCATAGGGTGGCTGTGAAGATATGAGGATAATGAAATGAGATAATTATGTAAAATTCTCAGCATGGTGTCTCTCACAGACTTAGGAAGCAATAGTAAGAAAAAAGATTGTTATTAACAACCTAATCGATAATTTATATCTGCCTCATCAGGCAAAGAATTTGAAATGGTTGATGTGAAAGACTTTATTATTATGGTGTTGGCAAAAAATATTGAATATACTATGGACTGACCAAAGAACAAACATATCTGTCTTGGAATAAGTACAGCCAGAATGCTCCTTGGAAGGATAGTGAGACATTGTCCTATGTATTTCATACATGTTATCAGGAGGGATCAGTCACTAGAAGGACATGCTTGGTAAAGTAATATATAAATTTGAAAAGAAAAAGGCCCAAGGGAAATATAAATTAGATAAGTATTTGAATAAAAACCAAACTCCTTTTTGGGTTTCTGAGGCAGTAAATCTTTATGGAAGTAGACTGCCCAGTCTTCCTTCCATGGAATAGCTGGTGGGTTTGAACTGCCAACCTTCTGGTTAGCAGTCAAATGCCTTAGACATTATGCTACCAGATATTGCGGGAACTTAAAAGCAACCTCGATTTGCTGTCACAGATTGAGACTATGACATTCCTAGAGTTCAAAGGGGAAAAGAAAGCTAGTGACACCTCATTTTTGTAAACAAATAAACATACGTATGCTTAGGAAGGGAGCTCTGGTAGCGTAGTGCTTAAGGCACTTGACTGCTAACCAGAAGGCTGGTGGTTCAAACCCACCGGCCACTCCTTGGAAGGAAGATGGGGCAATCTACTTCCATAGTGATACTGCCTCGGAAACCCAAGGAGGGGTCGCTATGAGTCCGGTCCGACTCGACGGCACATAACAACAACAACAACAACAACATGCTTAGGAAGGCTATACACAGTGGTTATTTCTAGATGACAGAATAATGAGGTTTTTTTTTTTTTTTAAAGCACTATGCATTACTTTTCAAAGAAGGAAAAAACTTTTTAAAAAACCAAGCAAATTAACAAAGAGAAACAGGGTCAGTGACATAGTTCTCATGATCCTACGAGTTGGCTCAGAGCAAAGGCTCAAGAAATGTGCTATGTTAGGCTACCAGTGCCCAAAGGAGAAGAGGTAACAGCTTGGAAAGTTCTCCCTTTATATTGTAGGTTTCATTTCTTGATATCAGTGACTGTTGTTTTGTTGCTGTTATGTGCCATCGAATCAGATCCAACTCATAGTGACCTCTCCTTGGGTATCCAAGGCAGTATCACTATGGAAGTAGATTGTCCAACCTTCCTTTTGAGGAGTGGCTAGTGAGTTTGAACCACTAGCCTTCTGGTTAGCAGTCAAGTGTCTTAGGCACTACGCTACCAGAGCTCCTTCTCAGTGACTGGAGATGAGAAATACCATCTGTTATCTTCTCCTGTATCCTTTAGGTTCCTAAAGGTTCTGATCTAATTTTTACTGTAGTATTTCCTTTTTGTTGTTTTCTCTAGTACTTCTTTATGTTTCCTTCATTTGTTTGTTTGGTTCCAACTAGAAAAGTTATTAAAAGATATTGCAGAATTTTGCTATACATAAAACATGTATAGGAGGAGCTTTGGTAGTGTAGTGATTAAGGCATTTGGCTGCTAACCAAAAGGTCAGTGGCTTCAAATCTGCCAGCCACTCCATGAAAGAAAAATGGGGAGGTCTGCTTACATAAAGATCTATAGCCTTGGAAACCCAATGGGGTAGCTCTGGGTAGCAATCGACTCAATGACAGTGAGGTTGCCTTTTTGGTTTTTGATCCCATTTCTTGATTATATCAGGGCAAGCTTCTTGCTTAATCTTACACACACACACACACACACACACATCACTGTCCATCAGGGTACAACAAAAAGAATATCTTCCACTTGGGCTGTGTGAAGGATATAATTAGCATCAGTGAAATTCTGCACTTAGTTTTTCTCCATTCATAAAAAAATACTGTAATTTGCTAGCTCTCATTAGAACATAAACACAAATCCAGTTTTGTTGGAGAAATTCTAGCTTTCATTTTTATTTTCTAGCAATCAGAAAGACCAGGGAAAAGTGCTGGATCCTTTCTGGAAGTTGCAAGACCCAGAGAAAGTCTCACTCCCTCTCAGACGGTGGGTCAAGACTAAGGATGCAGTTATGGACTCTGATGTCCAGGTCAAGGGAGGTGATAAACAGTTCCATTGTTTTCTGCAGAAATCATATCCTATTTGAAGGAGCTGTGTCTGGTTCTGCATGTCATGCTCTAAGGAAGTCATGATAAATTAGGGCTGGTGAGGGGACTGGAAGTCACATCATGGAAGAATTGTTGAGTGATCTCCAACTATTTGACTGGGAGAAGAAAACATTTAAGAAGACACATTAGCTATCTTCAAATGGTTGAAGAAGTGTCAAATGAAAATTAGGGGTATTATGTGTAGCTCCAGCACAGTTAGCAACTCCTTTCAGATTTCTGTGAGACTTTCTAATGGTAGCAGTTACAAAACATTATGCTTTTTGGGAAGTGTATGCCTGCATCAGGTCAATCATTTTCAATTCTAAGATCCTGTGGTAGTTCAGTTTGTGTGTCAACTTGGCTGGGCCTGGTTGAGTGGCTGGGCAGCTGGTGGTAGTTATTCCCTGTGATGAGACTGACAATCAGCTCCATGGTGGGATCTACCACAAGCAGCTGAGTAGCTGCCTTTGGGATGTGGTCTGCTTCCTGTATATAAGGAGAAGCCTTGGGGCTAGTCTCCAGCCTG
>NW_006921701.1:7190454-7212083 GCF_000298275.1 Orycteropus afer afer | reverse complement strand
GGCCAGGAGCAGGAGGCAGAGCTGGACCCCAAGGTTGAGGGGCTTTCACCCAGCCCCTAGAGCCTGGCACTTTGAACTTGGACTTAAAACCTCCAAATTGTAATAATAAACTCCTGTTTTTTAAGGCCATCCCATTTGTCGTATATTTCTTGTCAGAGCGGCATTAGGTAACCAGAACAGACCCTTAAATAAATAAATAAATAATAAGAGTGAGGCAGCCAATACTTCAGTATTACTGACCATTAGGCAGACAAGGTCAGTGGGGAATTTATGATTCAGGCTTGCAAGAAGTACAATAAATTTCCTTCCAGGTACTTAGTCTTCCACTAAGCAACACTGCCACCAGGTAAACAATGGTGATTCAGGTACCAAATGAAACCGCATAAAGCAAAACCAAACTTACTGTAACTGAGTTGATTCTGACTCATAGCGACCTTATTGGACAGAGCAGAACTGCCCCTTAGGGTTTCCAAGGCTGTAAATCTTTATGGAAACAGACTGCCTTGTCTTTCTCCCTTGGAGCAGCTGATAGGTTCAAACAACTGATCTTTCAGTTAGCAGCCCAGCATTTTAACCACTGTGTTACCAGGGCTTCCTTGACAGGGCATGGACCATGGATTTTTCTACTCAATATTATTGACATTTTATTTTTAGAAAGAACTCTCAAAAAAAAAAAAAAGGAAAACATAATAAGCTTTAGCATGATTACCAATCATCATTTTTAAAAAAAGGAACCAATTCTGAAAAAGTATTATTTTGAGTGTAGTGCAGCTTTTTTTTTTCCCAACTACCTAGGAGAGAAGAGACTCTTGGACATGATTTCTTCCCTTACCTGATACATTCCACTGATTCCGGTCTTGATTTCAGATCTTGATCTTTGGCTGCTACTCCAAAATGAATAGGAAAGAGCCCCCCAAGGATAATGTCCCCTTTCTTCTGGGCTCGCTGGTCAGGCCCATAGGCAGAAGTGCCCCAGGCAAACACTAAGAGGATCACATAGCAACTGTAAAAAGCCATGGCTCTGTTTCCTCTCCAGAGGGGTGAGGAAAGAGTGCTGGTGGCTCGGGGGTCCAAGAACTTTCCCCTTTGATGTAGTTCACTCACTACAGTGGGGGCACATGTCTACAGAGCCATTAAACAGAATGGAAGCTGTGGCGTTTGAATTTCCATTTCTGCCTTCTCCATTGCAGAGTAATAAAGCGGGTGATCCTTGAGTCTTTAGAAGCCACATCATGTAGAGACTGTCTGTGATGCTTGCTGAAAAAAAAGAGAAACAAAATGAATTCAAATAAGCCTAAATCCCATCTTGTTATGATGACTGGAACAGAGGTAGCTCAGTATGTCCATTTAGAGGGGCTTAGGGGTAGCAGATTGGGACGGAGTGGCTTAGAGTCACACTTTCATAGCATTTTTATGTAAGATAGAGAAAACTTCAGTTGCCCATATATGAGAAGGACTGTGTTTAGTTATGAGAGATCACATTTTAAAGGGGCCATTGATAAGCTGAGGCCTCTATTTATGTTGCCACTGGACTTTAATCCATTCATTTTTCTGCATGAATAATACATAAAATTAGCCTAGTGCTAGAAGTTCACGTACTATAATAATACTAATGATATTTTATTCAGCGTATATGGTCTATAGAAAATACAGAATGAATCATATTTAAGTTTAAATTGGACTTTAAACCCAGCAAAAATGTCCTTAAAGGTCTCCCATTCTTTATTTAAGTAAATGGACCATGCAACTTCCCCCCACCCTTTTTAATGCCTTCTCATCACAGGCCTCTTGTTCTAGTTGGTAACATGACACCTTATAAGCCTTTTAACAAAAGTCCCTGTAAAGCATTCAGGTTAAATCATGGGTCAGATGATGTTCTACAAAGCTTGATAGCTGGAGCTAGGGAAAAAAAGCCTTTCCGCTACAGCATCATTAGCCTATTAGAAGCTCTGTGCTCTTCTCACTCTACACCTTCCCACTGGGTGTTTTCACCAAGGCCCAAATATTGAACTGTCAATTGGACATCTCCACCTGGATGTCCCATGGGTGCTTCTAACTTACCAGGTCCTAAATTCATGCTCTGGTGGCATAGTGCCTAAGGCACTTGACTGCTAACCAGAAGGCTGGTAGTTCAAACCCACCAACCACTCCTTGGAAGAAAGACTGGATGTTTTGGTTACCTCGTGCCACTCTGAGAGGAATATACCACATATGGGATGGATTTAACAAACAGGACTTTATTCTCTTACAATTTTGGAGGCTTTAAGTCCAAGTTCAAAGTGTCAGGCTCTAGGGGCTGGGTGAAAGCCCCTCAACTTTGGGCTTCATCTCTGCCTCCTGTTCCCAGTCCACTGATACTGGAGGCTTTTCTTCACTCAGACAGCTACTGGCTGCTGAAGCTGACAAGCCCAAGGTTGACAAGTAAAAAGGCACAGTCCCAATGTTACCAAACAACATGGCAGACCACTGATTCAAGTCCAGATGAAGTCCCAAGATCGGCAGGGCGTGGTAAGCTGTTAAACAACGACTTGGCTACATGTAGGGTTCAAGCATGTCAAAAGGCTAGAGACCATTCCCAAAGCTTTTTCTTATATACGGGAAGCAGACTACATCCCTAAAGCAGCTACTCACTCAGCTGCTTTGTGGAAGATCCCACCATGGAGTTGATTGCCAGTCTCATCATGGGGAATAACTACCACCAGCTGTCCAGCCACTCAACCAGGCCCAGCCAAGTTGACAACAACCTTAACTACTTATTACACTGGGCAATCTACTTCTGTAGAGATACTGCCTCAGAAACCCAAGGAGGGGTCACTATGTGTCGAATCGACTCAATGACAGTGAGTTTGTTTTTGTTTTTTATTCTCAAATACATTCCTCTTCTGTTTTCTATCTTAGCAAATGACATGGCATCCACAAAGACACAAAATAAAAAGTTATTCTTGCCTTCTCTCTTTTATCATCATTGATCTTCATATCCAAACAATTACCAAATTAGTTCCATAGATTCTCCTTCTTAAACATCTCTGGAATCCATCCACTCCTCTCCATTTCCAAGGCCATCTTAGCCCATCATTTCTTATCTGGTTATCTATTTGCAACAGTTTCCTAACTGGCTTTCCTGCCTCCAGTTTTGTCCCTTTGCAACCCACCTTTGCAAATCTTCGGAAACAGTAGGACAAGTGGTCTGGAGTACAGGCTTGGAGTTAAATATGGCTTTGATTCCCAGCTCTCCCACTTCCTATGACTTTGGGCAATCCAACATCTCAAATCTCAATAAAATAATATGTGGAGAGCCATTAACACAGTGCAACTAGTAGTCTCACGGAAAATGCTAGCTGTGATGAACACTTTTCCAACCTGACTCTTGTGTCTTCTCTTTGAACTTCACTCCAGCTACACAGAAGTTCCATCAGTCTTTAAAGCACAGGAGGCTTTTTTAAAACCTCCTGGCTTCATGAATGCTTTCCTCCTTCCTTTGTCACTTTGGCTTGAACTTTGCCTCGGCTAACATCTGCTTATCCTGGTACTTTCAGATGTCCAAGACTGTGAGGGCATGACTTGGTGAGCTGTGGAGTCTTTGTGTGATTGAAGAAAAGATTTCCTTCTAGAAGCAAGCACAGTCTTGGGCCAAAGCATACAGCTTGAGGAGTGGAGCAAGGCTGGGTTTCCGTCCTGGCTCACTCCTCAGTTGTGCTCTGGCAACTTATAGGACTCCTCAATGAGGCCTTTTCCCTGAACTTTAAGGCTAGGTAAGTCCACTTGTTATAGTCTCTTACATCTTGGATCTTGGATTTTTTTCTCTTGAAAGATTCAATTCAATTAAATTACTTAATTATAGTAATTTGCATAGATGTCTGATTCCAGAGCCAAAGCTAGAATGGTTGTTGGAGGAGCATGTGGTCTTCCTAAAGGGCAAGGGCAGCAGATCCAACAGCCATTCTAGCTGAGTGAGGTGGGCTGCATGGAAGAAGCAGCCCAGTAGACCCCTGATATTCATGGAATTGCCTTCAGAACCATCTTTTAGGATATTCACTTTATGTTTGAACATCCATATCCATTCCAGTCCTGATTTTAGATTTTTGGCTTCCTTCCCTGAGCCTTTGTCACATAGTCATTCATATATTTAATGAGTATGTGTGTTGAGGCCTGGGAATGCAAAGGAAATAAACAAACACAAACAGTTCCCTGTTGTCAGAAGCTCCCAGTCCAGCAGGACAGGGACATTGTGGTAGGAGACCCAGACTGGACCTCAGTGCTCAGATATGAAAAAAAAAAAAAAAAAAAAGTAGCTTTATTTTTCATGACTAAACTCAACTTTGCCTTTCTACACTTAGTATAGTGCCTGAAATAAAAAAAACTCACTGCCGTGGAGTTGGATCCAACTCATAGTGACCCCTCCTTGGGTTTCTGAGGGGGTATCGCTATGGAAATACATGGCCCAACCATCCTTCCGAGGAGTGGCTGGTGGATTTGAACCACCAGCCTTCTGGTTAGCAGTCAAATGCCTTAGGCACTACATCACCAGCGCTCCCAGTGCCTGAAACAGTAGTGCTGAAGAAATGTTTGTCGAATGAATGAATGAATGAATAAAAAAGATACCACTTTGGAAGGCAACAGTATTGAACCAGGCATTGTACCAGGTAAATAGCCAGTGTATTTTCCCCTTCATAACAATTTTGTAAAAAGGGTAATAATAATTTCACTTTCTAGATGAGAGACCAGTTTCTCTGTATATTCAGCTTACTGATATGAGAAAGTCTGAGCACTTGAATTAAGAATGCCTCAAGAAGTTGGAATTTTAAGGAGTGCTGTGTACTGAATTAGGAGCAGAACATTAAAACTGGCTAAGGTAAGTCACTAAGACCTGTTAAATACTTTCTGTGAAAGATTAACTACTTGGAGATGTTTATTAACTTCATTAGTCCATTCAAGAGAAAACTTGTGGTGAGAAGTAATAGATGAAGGAGAGATTTCAGGTTAATTTGCAGCAGTTAACATCACCATTCTAATGTATTCTCTAAACTGCCCTTTTTAGTCCCATTACAAGAGTCTAATTTGCTTTCAACTCTGACAGCCATTCTAGAGCATCTGCTCCCTTCCCTCTAACATCCAGTCAACTTGTCCTTTTGATTCTGTGACAAACATCTCTGCTCCCATCTTCTTTCCATTCCTGTTGCCAGTGCCTTAGTTCAGACCCCCACCATCCCCCACCTTCCTGTTGCAAACGCTTTTCTCTCTACCTCACTCCTTCCTACTCCACAATACATGGACAGCTAAAGCAATACCAAATGTGATCTTAGTACAGTAGCTTAACAACTGCAGTTCATCATTGTGACTTTAGCTTGCAATAATCAGAACACAAAAGATTCAGAATAATTATGATTAATCCTCCAGTTTTAGTATCTACTGTCCTGAATCAGTTGCTGGATTCCAACTCATGGCAACTCTGTGTGTGTCAGAGTAGAACTGTGTTCCAGAGGGTTTTAAATGGCTGAGAAGTAGATCAGCAGGCCTTTCCTCCCAGACATCTCTCCAAAAAACCAAATTCACTGCCGTTGAGTTGGTCCCAAACCATAGTGACCCCTCCTTGGGTTTCTGAGGCAGTATCTCTACAGAAGTAGATTGCCCAAGCTTCCTTCTGAGGAGTGGCTGATGGGTTTGAACCACTATCTTTCTGGTTAGCAGTCCAATGCCTTAGGCACTACACCACCAGAGCTCCCAAGGCTTCTCTGGGTGAACTCAAACCTCTAACCTTTTGGTTAGCAAGTGAGTGCGTTAACTGTTTGCACCACTCAGGGACTCTAATATCTGCAGTACGAAAACAAAAAAACCAAACTCACTGCTGTCCAGTCAGTTCTGACTCACAGCCCAGTGTGGTTGTTGTTGTTATGTGCCGTCGAGTGTAGAGATTGCTAATTGTACTCCTTTTCTGCCGCAGTAAAATAGATTTTAGCTGGATGTATGGCTGTCCAAAATAAACACTATTTTCCCAACTTCCTTTATGGTTATGTGTGGTCACATGACCAAGTTCCAGCCAATAGGAGGCAAGCTGAAAGCCCTGTGTCAGTTTCCAGGAGCTCTTAGCCCGTTCATTCGCTTTCCTCCATTCTGATGGCAGGGGTGTCATTGTGATCACAGTTGCAGCCCCACCATTGAACAAGGTCCTGCTACTGAGTGGATGCTCACAAAATATCACTTCAACTTGCATTTGTCCAAAAAGCAGGTCCATCCAAGTTTCAGAGTCAAGGACAAATTAACAGAGGATAGCAAGGCGAGGATAGGGATCAACATGGAAATATTTCAGTTTTCATCACAGTAAAAACTATTCCCACTCTTACCCCTTGGCTTCAACATTTCTGGAAACTGTGTGTAACTGTAGAGCAGGAAGATTTAACCCACATTTCAATTAGAGAAACATGAGGCACAGACTTCCTGGCTCATTCAGTAAATTAAAGGCATGGCAAGCTCAAAAGCTACAGTTTCTCAATTTCTAGGTTGAAAGGTTGCAGAAATAAAAACTGCGTTGCCTAGTTCCAATAGAGATAATTTATCTTCATAGAGTGCATGCATCGATTTGTCTTTGGTTTGTTGAACCATGACCCTTGCCCTCTTTCAGCACAATGATCACAATGAATACTAACTGCAGGGTGTTAGGGAGCTCTGGTAGTGTAGTGCCTAAGGCACTTGACTGATAATCAGAAGGCTGGCAGTTCAAACCCACCAGCCACTCCTCGGAAGGAAGATGGGGCAATCTACTTCCGTAGTGATACTGCCTCAGAAACCCAAGGAGGGGTCGCTATGAATCAGTCCGACTCGACGGCACATAACAACAACAACAGCAGGGTGTTCTGGATTGAATTGTTTCCTCAAAAAGATAGGTTGAAATTCTAACCTCTGTACCTGTGAGTGATTGAAATTCTAACCCTTGTACCTGTGAGTGATGTGACCTTGTGTGGGGAAACAGAGTTTTTCCTTTTCTTATTGGTTGCGTCAAGTGAAGTCATATTGGAGTAAGGTGGGTCCTAGTGTGGTGTGGTGCCTTATAAAAAGGGAGTGACACACAGGAGAGAGACACCATGTGATGATGGAGGCAGACGCACTGATAAGCAGGAAAGGAATGCCAAGGATTGCGGGCAGCCACCAGAAACTAGGACGGAGACCCACAGAGGAATCCACTCGGCCGAGACCCTGTTTTGGACTTCTAGCCTCCAGAATTTTCAGAAAATTAATTTCTTTTCATTAAAGCTACCCACTTTGTGCTATTTTGTTATGGCAGCCATGGGAAACTCTGGCATATTGGAAGCCGCTACTGCAGAAAGGTGAGACGTGTGAGTTTTAATGAGGTGAACAGGGCAAAATCTGAGAAAGTTCAACTGATAATCACAAAACCTGTGTACTTGGCTCTGGTTACAACTTTCTTTACCTCTTGCTGAGGACATCATTTACAATATGGGTGGCTGTAACACCTGTTGCACAATTGCCAAAGAATTTTGCACACTTTATCTGTCATCACCAATATGACCACCCCCAGCTCTACGTCAGACTCCACTCCTTCTGTATTAAAGCAAGGGGGCATCTTGTTTTACAATGAGGGCTCTCTTTTAGCAGTGGGCAAGCACACACACAGGGCTGGGTCACACTCCACTGCCTCCCTCAAGCCCTGCTTGCCACTAGCTGGCCAGCTGCTCAGGTTCTTACCCTCTGTCTCCCTGACAACAGGTGTGACTTTTGGGGAGTCCATGCCTCATTTAGCCCTAGTAATGGCTTAATTGAGTTGGAAAAATGCAAGGACAGGAGCGTTATAAAGCCAACTGAGCTGTGTTCCTGTTAGTTACTGGAAAAAACTTACAGGAAAGGGAAGAAGAGGGATGATCAAGGGTGGTGAGGAGCAGCACCAGGCACCAAATAAAGTGGGGAGACGGAAGCCTAGACAAAGCAAATAAAGGAGGCAAAATTGAAGAGGAAACTAACATGCATTAGTGCTGTATTATAAGCCCCTTGAGGCCATGATGGTTCAGTGGTAGAATTCTCATCTTACATTCAGGAAACCCTGGTCAATTCCTGGCCAGTGACTGTCTGTCAGTGAAGGCTTGCATGCTATGATGGTGAACTTCCAGTGGAGTTTCCAGACTAAAATGGACTAGGAAGAAAGGCCTGGGGATCTACTTCTGAAAATCAGCCAAAGCCCTGTGAATCACAAAGGAACACTCTCCGCTCCCCAACTGATCATGAGGACAGGATATGACTGGCTAGCATTTCATTCTGTTGTACATGGGGTCATTATGCATCAAGGCCAACTGAATGACAGCTAACAGGAAGAACAATGAGTTCCTTAAGGACAAGGGTCTTGTCTGCCATGTTCATCCCTGGCACGTGGAGTGCCCATAGATGATGTTGAGTGAATGAATAAATGTATGGTGTGTGTGGTTGTATGTCAACTTGTCTGGGCCTGGTTGAGTGGCTGGGCAGCTGGATATAGTTATTCCCCATGGTGAGACTGGCAATCAATTCCATAGTAGAATCTACTGGAGGAGCTGAGTAGCTGCTTTAGGAATGTGGTCTGCTTCCAGTATATAAGAAGCAGCTTTCAGGAAGCTCTCTAGCTTTCTGGCATGCTTGAACCCTGCAGGAAGCCAAGTCATTGTTTAGCAGCTTGCCATGCTCTGCTGATTCGGGGACTTTGTCTGGAGTTAAATTAGTGGCCTGCTGTGTTGTTTGGTAATATTAAGGCTGTGCCTTTTTACTTGTGGACTTGGGTTTGTCAGTGTCAGCAGCCATCAGCTGTCTGAGTGAAGAAAGCCTCCAGCATCAGCGGACCAGAAGCAAGAGGCAGAGCTGAAGCTTGAGTTTGAGGAGCTTTCACCAAGCCCCTACAGTCTGGCACTTTGAACTTGGACTTCTAGACTCCAAAATTGTAAGAGAATCAATTCCTGTTTGTTTGAGCCATCCCTTTTGTGGTATTTTCTGTTAGAGCAGCACAGAGGTAACCAAAACAGTGTGCCATGACATGATCAATGCTAAGTTAGGAGTTTACAGTGCCATCTCAGGGAGAAGAAGAAGAGAAAAGAAAGAAGATGGGAGCTGACAGTGGTGAAAATTCAAGGTAAAAAAAGTGAAAAGAAGTGCTCATCTCTTGGCTCCAGAATCTGTTGAGTTTAAAATGCTGGCTTTGGGATTAGACAATACCAAGGCCTGGTTTTCCACAATAGTGAGTTGCTGTCGATACACATGGCACATGCAAAGAAGTCTTTTTTCCTGAAATGTTTCCCTTCATGCTTGGAGCAATGTGTAGAAACCAACAGGGTTAATGAAATGGTTCAGGTGAAAAGTAATGATATGTAAGCTGTCTTTTTTTATGAAGACAAATGCCAGAGTCTTAAGTCCAACCTAATGGAAATATTTCTGTAGAATAATGTCTTGGTGTTGCCTTTCAAAATTGCAAGGAACTTTGGTTACTCAGGGTGGCATTTTCTAGTCTGATATCCTGAGACATTAACAGAGGTGCCACTACAAAGTGTTTGGTGGTAAAGTAAGCTGGGAAATAAGGTGTCCTCTGTGCCACAAAGGTACAATTAACCTTCTAAGGGCTCTGAGAAGTCCTGCAGTAAAGATAGCCCTTTGTCCAATGTTTGTTGTCACTGTTAGGTGCCCCTGAGTTGATCCTGACTCACAGCAACCCTACATACAACAGAATTAAACAGTGCCCAGTCCTGAGCCAGCCTCATAAACCATTGCCATGCTTAAGCTCATCATTGCCACAGTCAACCCATCTTGTTGAGGGTCTTCCCCTTTTATGCTGATCCCCCACTTTACCCAGCATGATATCCTTCTCCAGGGACTGGCCCCTTGTAACAGTAAGGTATTTTTGATAGCTTCATATGCATGTGAGAGCTAGAGAGTGAATAAGGAGGACCACAGAAGAACGGATGCTTTTGAATGTGGTGCTGGTGAAGAATATTAAGGGTACCATGGGCTGCAGAAGAATGAACAAATCTGTCTCAGAGGAAGTACAACCAGAATATTCTTTAGAAGCTAGAATGGCTAGATTTCTCTCTCATACTTTATTCATCCACATCATCATTGTTTAGCCCAGTTATTCCCAAGTTTATTTTTGCAAAAGGGACATTTTTTGATGGAAGAACACCAGCTTGGGAAGTGTGGCCCTAGTGGAAAGCATAAAATCCTTAACCTGAGCCCCTCCTAAACTCTCTTAATTTATTTTTTAAGTAACTTATTTTTGTTGTTGTTATTGAGAATACACACAGCAGAACATATGCCAATTCAACAATTTTTACATTTTACGATGGAAATTTACATTTTTACAATTCAGTGACATTGATTACATTCTTCAAGTTGTGCAACCATTCTCACCTTGCTTTTCCAAGTTGTTCCTTCCCCATTTACATAAATTCACTGCCTCTCAATGCATTTTTGAATGGGGAGACATATCTGCCACTCAATGGGCACAGTGGTTTTTTGTAATCCCAGGTAGAAGTTCCAAAAGATATTGGAAAGTAGGTAAGGATCGAGGTGAGGAGACTTGAATGCTGACCACAGACTCCAAAGTGGTTCTCTGAGATTGGGTACATATTCCTGTTCTCTTATCTCCAGAGGGATGTTTCTGCTACCTATGACAAGCTTGTGCACTGAGCCTTTCTCTCTCCTACTTCCACTCCGCTGGCCTCACACAGTGTCCCTTTACAAGAACCACGGGAGACATGTTGTGATGGTAAACTGGCTCTCTGAAAAAAGAAAAAAACAACAACAACAACTTGATTTATAGTGTTTTTTAAGGAGCTTTGGTGGGTAAGACATTTGGCTGCTAACCAGAATATCAGTGGTTCAAACTCATCAGCTGCTCCATGGGAGGAAGATGAGGCCAACTACTTCTGTAAAGATTTACAGCCTTGGAAACACAATGGGGGTCGCTATAGTGGTGTAGTGCCTAAGGCATCTGACTGCTAACCTGATTGCTGGCAGTTCAAACCCACCAGCCACTCCTGAGAAGGAAGGTTGGGCAATCTACTTCCATAGCGATACCACCTGGGAAACCCAAGGAGGGGCCCAAGGAGGGGTTGCTATGAGTCAGATCAGACTTGACAGTAGTGAGTTTGTTTGTTTGTTTGTTTGATGATGGCAGTGGGTTTGGTTTGCTTTATAGTGTTAACTGGAGTCCCTGAGTGGTACACATGGTTTACATGCTTGGCTGTTAAGCAAAAATTGGAGGTCAGTCCACCCAGAGAAGTCTCAGAAGAAAGACCTGACTACCTCCTTATGAAAAATCAGCCATTGAAAACCCTATGCATACACTACTGAGTTGTCAGTGAAGGCAAACATGGGTATATGGATGGATAGATAGGTGGACAGGATAAACAATTGTTGTTGTTGTTGTTTGCCGTCGAGTCGGCCCCGACTCATAGCGACCCCTCCTTGGGTTTCTGAGGCAGTATCACTACGGAAGTAGGATTGCCCAACCTTCCTTCCGAGGAGTGGCTGGTGGGTTTGAACCGCCAGCCTTCTGGTGAGCAGTCAAGTGCCTTAGGCACTATGCTACCAGAGCTCCCAGATAAACAATTAGGTATGTCTAAATGGGGAGTGTATCCAAGATCATATATAGGGTTGGCAGACAATGGTTCTATCAGTTTATGTAAATGATCAGAATTCCCAGGTGTATAGTAGAGCTGACAAGGGGCAAGGTTATGGTCACTGCTTGGTCACAGCCAGCTACCCAGAGCGACTGAGTAGTTGATCCTGCGGGCTTGGGACCATAGTCGCAGGGGACATCAAGCTCAATTGGCATAGCACACTATACAAAACATTGTTCCACCTCCTACTTTGGCGAGTAGCGACTGGGATCTTAAAAGCTAGCAAGCTGCCATCTAGATGCAACAATGGGTCTCTCGTCATCAAGAAGAAAGAAGAAAACCAAAATTAATGGAAACTATCAGTCCTAGCAACTGGTACACCATCTGATCTGCAACCTATACAACTATGAGATCAGAAGAACTAGATGGTGCCCAGCTACCACTGTCATCCACTTGGAAGGGATGTAGGAGAACCTGCATAGAGAGGGAGAACAATGTGGAACAAAACTCAAAATCACTTGGAGGCAAAAAAAAAAGAAGGTGGGGACCAGGTTTGCTGGTCCAATAGAGCCTGGTGGAACCACTGAGACTATGGCCCCTAGCTGCCCTTCAGGTCTGGAATTGAACCCACACCTGTGGTTTCCAGCCAAACAAAGTACAGGCATGTGAGTTAAACATTTACCTCAAGTAGACACATGCCCTGGAGAAAACAATCATGGGAGAAGTAAGGGCTGCTTATGCACAGGGAGACAGCTCAGGGGGCAGGAGAGTATGGAGGGATGGACACTGGGAAGAGGTAACTGGGGAGGAAGTGGGAGGGGAGCTGTTGCATTGTAAATTTTGGTCAATGACATGAGACAAAGTATATGTGAACTGCTGTATGAAAAGTGAATTTACTCTGTAAATCTTCACCCAAATCAAAATAAAATAAAAAAGAAAAAAGAAAGAAAACCCTATGGAGCATAGCTCTACTCACACACACAGAGTTCATCCTGAGTCAGGATCAACTCAATGGTAACTGGTGGTGGGAGCAGTATTTACTGAATTCTCTCACCATGGCCAGTTTCAAGGTACAGTTCAACCACCAGCTTACAATAATCCTGAATATTTAACCACTGGCTCTCATGAGCTAGTAGGAGGCTGCTCTAGCTCATGACTGGGACATATCTCTAAACACATGGAAATACTGGTCTTCTTTGGAAAAACTGGCCCAAATTATTTTATAAAACCACTGCTATCAAGTTGACCCCAACTTATAGCGACCCTAAAGGACTGAGTAGAACTGCCCCATAGGGTTTCCAAGGCTGTAAATCTTTATAGAAGCTGTCTACCTCATCTTTCTCCCACAGAGTGGTGGTGGGTTTGAACTGCTGACCTTTTGGTTATCAGCCAAATGCTTTAGCCACTCTGCCATCAGAACTTTATAAATCTTCTGTCCTTTCCTATTCCTTCTTTGCTGTGGCCAGTAGGAAGCTGTAAGCCAGATCTGTAGCCTAACTCTAGCAAAGATAGAAACAAGCAGCAAACATTTTTGCATTTTAACATTACTCATTGCATTATTTTTTTTTCTTCCTGCTTTTATTTCATCCAAATTTCTTCAACACACTAAATCTTTCATTTTTGTAAACAGCAATATGGATCTAAGTACAAAAACAAATAGTTAAATCTGGAGTTTTGCTGAGTTTTGCTGTCCTCAGGTGAAGCATCTGTTGTAATGAGGAGGAAGGGGTCCGAGAAAGTCATTCTCTTTTCATTAACTGAATGGGTGGATTTAAAGAACTCTGTTGCTAACCAAAAGTTTGGCAGTTTGAACCCACTATCCACTCAATGGGAGAAAGATAAGGAAGTCTGCTTCCATAAAGATTTACAACCTTGGAAACTCTGTGGGACAGTTGTAATCTGTCCTATAGAGTCATTATGAGTCAGAATCAACTCGAGGACAGTGAGTTTGGTTTGGCTTTTGTCTTGGGACAGCAGGACACTCATCTAAAATATAGACTTTTAGAGAGGAGAGGGACCAGGAAAGTCTACCTAGTTCAGGCTGAAACTTTCTGACATGATTGTTTGAACCATGGTGGCCAGTATTACTGTGTGTAAGAGTGGGAACTCACAACTCATTGAAAAAGCTGCGCTAAGATTTAGTGATAAAATGGAAGTCATTTTTACCCTACTGTATCTTAATAAGGGAGTATCTTAATAAGTGGCTGGTGGTGTAGTGCCTAAGGCATTTGACTGTTAACCAGAAGTCTGGCAGTTCAAACCCACCAGCCACTCCTCAGAAGGAAGGTTGGGCAATCTACTTCCATCGAGATACCACCTCAGAAACCCAAGGAGGGGTCGCTATGGGTCAAATTGACTCGAGGGCAGTGAGTTTGGTTTTTTTGGTTTAATAATATCATTTTAGGTTTGCAGAGGACTAACCTTATTTTCAATTACAATGTAAAATCTATTGATTCTGGGAATCCTTTCAGTTTTAATTGGACCTCAGAGTCACAAAGTTGGATTAATAATCATTGCTTAGTGACATATCTTCATCATTGGTCCATGCCTAGCCTACTTTGATCTTTCTCTCTCTCTTTTTGCCTCTATTTCAGACTTTATTCTGCCAGCACTTAAAGTTGAATTAAAAAAAAAAACCACTGCCATCGAGTCGGATCTGACCCATAGTGACCCCTCTTTGGGTTTCCAAGGCAGTATTTCTATGGAAGCAGATTGCCCAGTCTTCCTTCTGAGGAGTGGCTAGTAGGTTTGAACCTTCTGGTTAGCAGTCAACTGTCTTAGGCACTATGCTACCAGAGCTCCTTAAAGTTGAATAGGCCAACTCAAACAATCCTTTTTTTTTTTTTTTTAAATTGTGATTTGGGTGAAAGTTTACAGGGCAAATTGGTTTTCAGTTCAACAACTCATACACATTTTGATTTGTGCCACTTTTATTTCTTCATTGTTACTTTTAATAATGAATAGTGTGAATCCACCATCCAAAACAAAGAGCTTCAATAGAAATTTCCCTGTTTCCCTCTTGCATCCCATTCTCCTGCCTCTCCCCACCCAAAGATGCTATTATCTTGAAGCACATATTCATCATTCCCTTGCTCCCTACCCCTACGTTTTTTAAAAATGCAAATAATAATAGAAAAAGACTTGGAGTACAGATACCAAAATGTTAACAGTGGTTAGATCTCAGTGATGGAATTATGAATTTCTTCCTGTTTTTTTCCTTCAAATTAAAAAAATAATGAAATCACTTACATTAATTTTTTAAATCAGAAAAGATGTTATGGTAAAATGTTATTTAAAGATTGTTATATAAATGGACATGAGGGAAAAACATTGCAAAAAAAAAAGATTTTGCTAAGATGTTACTGTTTATTATATAATTAATAATTTAATAATATAATATAATATAATATTATATATATATATATATAATATATATTATATATACATATATATACTGCCTTGGAAACCCAAGGAGGAGGGGTCGCTATGGGTTGGATCCGACTTGATGGCAGTGAGTTTGTTTTTTTTTAATTGAACTTTAAGTGCTGGCAGAATAAAGTCTGAAATAGAGGCAAAAAAAGAGAGAGAGAGAGATCAAAGTAGGCTAGGCATGTACCAATGATGAAGACATGTCATCAACCAATGATTATTAATCCAATTTTGTGAATCTGAGATCCAATTAAAACTGAAAGGATTCCCATAATCAATAGATTTTATGTTGTAATTGAAAAAAAAAATATATATACATACTTTGAAATATACTTTCAAAAATATGCTAATGGCTATTCTTACTTCTTCATATCATCCATCTTTCTTTTTCTTAATGTTTACTTCTCTTACCTATCTCCCTTATCTCTTTTTAAATAAAACTTTTGATTGAAATATAATAGATATCAGACATGTGCACAAATCAGAAGAGAATTTTCTCAATGTGAACACATTTATGTAACCGGAATCCAAATCAAGAAATAGGACAGGAACTCTGAAGGCCCCCCTCATGGCTCCTCCAGTCCTTAGCCAATCCAAGACAACCAGTATCCTGACCTCTACTACCACAGATTAGTTTTCTCTGTTTTTGAACTTCATACAAATGGAACTATATAGATGTATTCTTTTGTATGTATCTTATTTTGTCCAACAGGCTTGCAAGATTCAACTATATTGTTGTGTGCAAACATAATTTATCCTTTTTGGTTACTGTATAGTGTGTTCTATGATTATCTATGTATTCAAATTAAAACATTGATCCATTCTCCCGCTGATGAGCAATTCAGGGATTTTATGAATAGTGCTGCTATGAATGTTTTTGAGTATGTCCTTTGGTGATTACATGTTGAACTATATAACATTGCATTTTAATATTACTCATTGCATTATTCTTTTTTTTCTGCTCTTATTTCACTCACATTTCTCCAACACACTAAAGTGGAACTGCTGGGTCACAGTGCTTATGTAGTTTTAGTAAATACTGCCAAAAAGTTTCCCAAAGGATTTGTTATATCCCCAACAGCAGCATGCAAGAGTTTCCATTGCTCCAAATCCTTGTCCATCCTCAATATTTACAGTCTTTTTCACTGTATTTGGAGTCCCTGGGGGTGAGGGGGTTTGCAACTGATTAACACCCTTGGTTGCTAGTCAAAAGGTTGGAAGTTCAAGCCCACCCAAAGTCACCTTGGAAGAAAGGCCTGGCAAAAAAAAGAAAGGCCTTCCAAAAAATCAGCCTTTGAAAACTCTATGGAGTGCAGTTCCACTCTAACACATGGGGCTGCCATGAGTTGGAATCAACTTGATGGCAACTGGTTTTACTGGTCTTCATTGTATTCATCTCTTGTTTTCCTTTTCATAGGGTTATATTGTATCAACTTGCATTCCTAAAAAGTATTTTTAAAAATTTCAGTTGTTTTTACTTTATAAAAGGGTATCACATTTGGCAGCACATGAACTCTGGTGGTGCAGTGCCTAAGGCATCTGACTGCTAACCAGAAGGTTGGTGGTTCAAACCCACCAGCCACTCTGTGGAAGGAAGACTGGACAATCTACTTCTGTAAAGATTTACGGGCTCAGAAACCCAAAAGGGGTTTCTATGAGTCAGAATCAACTCAGTGGCAGCGAGTTTGGTTTTTTGGTTTGGATAATAACACTGAAATAATACAGAGATTAGAATGTCCCCTGTGCAAGAATGGCACATAGATCTGTGAAGCACTCCAGATTTTTAAAAACAGAAAGTGTTGGTTTTGGGATGTGGAGAAATTGGAACCCTTGTGCATTGCAGGTGGGAGTATAAAATGGTGCAGTCACTATGTTAAATTTAGAATTACCATAGGACCAAGCAATTCTACTCCTAGGTATATACTCAAGAGACTTGAAAGCAGGGACTCAAACAGATACTTACTTACAGACCAATGTTCACTGTAGCACTACTCAATAGCTGAAAGGTGGAAACATTCCAAATGCCCATCAACAGATGAATGGATAAACAAGGTGTGGTAAAGGCGTACAATGGAATACTGCTACATAGCTATAAAGACAAACGTTCTGACATCTGGAAGAACCTTGGAAACATTATTCTGAATAAAGTAAGTCAGACATAAAAGGATAAATATTGTATGATCTACTTACGTGAAATATCTTGAATAGACAAATGCATAAGACAAAAGTTTACCAGTGGTTATTGGGGACTTTGGGGAGAAGGAAATGGGAATTACTGCTGAAAGGGGTACTGATGTTCTGTTTGAAGTGATAAATAGATAGTAGCAATAGTACCACATCATGGTAAATGTAATTAATGTCACTGAATTGCACACTTAAATTTTTTTTAATGGCATACTTTTTGTTATATATGTATGCATCACATACACCCATGATATGTTCTGTGAAATAGGAGGTTATGTGATTTAGATGTTGTGCGAAACCATATTATTACATATAGGCAGTCCCTATATAATCCATAAGGAGCTCTGGTAGCATAATGCCTAAGGCACTTGACTGCTAACCAGAAGGCTGGCGGTTCAAACCCACCAGCCACTCCTCGGAAGGAAAGTTGGGCAATCTACTTCCCTAGTGATACTGCCTAGGAGGGGTCGCTATGAGTCAGGTCTGACTTGGCGGCACATAACAACAACAACAATATAATCCATAAGGAGCTCTGGTGGTGTAGTGTGTGAGGCCATTTGGCTGCTAACCAGAAGATCGATGGTTCAAACCCACCAGCTGCTCTGCAGGAGGAAGAGGAGGAAATATATTTCTGTAAAGATTTACAGCTTTGGAAATCCAATGGAGGTTGCTATGAGTTGGAATCAACTCAGTGGAGGTGGGTTTGTTTTGTTTTTTTAGGTATATAATCTATGTTAAATCCTCGTAAAGCTGACTATATTAAAACCTTATTGGAGCCCCTTGGCCTAACCTCAAGAGCTGTATTCACTGGATACAGAGTCCAACCTTGCTGGGTGGTGGCTGGACTAGGTGAGGGTTGTGCTGACAGCCAGATTGGGACTTTGCACATCTCTGGGTGCAGGGGGATGGGGGAACATACGAGGAGGGGTGCAGAGATGTGGCCTCAGGGGTCTGGGTTTGTAAGGGCCAGGAGCATGGGTGGTGGTGGCAGCCCTGGCTCCCACCGCTCCATTGGTGCAGTTGCTTTCTGATCATGTGTGGCTGCTGTCGCCACTGCTGTACAGAACCAGGAACCTGCGAGCTCCCAACTCCACCACCCCCCCATGCTACCAGGGCTGATGGCAGAAGCAGAGAAGCCAATGAGCTGTGCAGGGGTGAATAAAGCTAGGAGGAGGGTAGGAGTAGGCTCTGCAGGGATTGGGATGCACAGTGGAGCCCTTTTGTTCATTCATTCTAGGGGTTTGGGGTCTTTACAACCATTAGGGGGAATAATAAACAAATGGAGGGCTCCTTTACCTTAAAAACAAAACAAAATAATAACAATAATGATAAAAACACCTTGTAGGATCATGGACATTATGAAGTAGACGTTGTCCAAACGGAGTTAAGCATGTATATCTGTATATATTTTACCATAACAGTATTAAAAAAAGGAAAAGGTACAAATCCATAAAAGAAAGTTAGGTATGCTGGAGCAAAAAGCAAACAAACAAAAAAGTATCTCCCTGTACATAATTTTCTGAGACTTACCTTTTTCACTTCTTATTATATTGATAACATTCATCTATATTTTTGTCTATTATTATGTTCATCATTTTGACTGCTTGCAATATTTCATTGTGTGAATATATCACAAATTATTCATCCATTTTCTCACTGATGGGCTGTTATGGATTGAATTGTGCCCCACAAAAGATATTTTGAAGTCCTAACACCTGGTACCTGTGAATGTGACCTGGTTTGGCAATAGAGTCATTGCTGATGTAGTAAGTTAACACGAGGTCATACTGAAGTAGAATGGGTCCTAATCCAATATAAGTGGTGTCCTTATAAAAAGAGAAGAGACAATGAGAGAGACACAGAGGAAAGATGGCCATGTGGAGATGGAGGCAGAGATTGGGAAAATAGTTCTTTGAATCAAGGAGCATCAAGGATTGCCAGCCAACACTTGAAACTAGAAGCTAGAAAACATTCTCTCTCAAAGTCTCAGAAGGAATCAACATGACCAGCATCCTGATTTCAGACCCCTTGTCTCCAGGATTGTGAGACAACAAATTTCTGTTTTTATGAGCCATCCAATTTGTGGTACATAGTTATTGCAGCCATAAGGAAACTAATACATGGACTTTTGGATTGAAAATGGCAATTCTTTCCTTCATTATTGCTTCAGGGACTGTGTGGGAACCATGGAAGTACTCTATGGAATTCTAAAGGCATTTAAAATGGACAACTGCTATTCTCTTCTGGCAAATTGCCAAGGCCAAAACATGATGTTATCTTGGTGTTTTATCACTTTTTAAAGATTTTTGCCTCACAGTTAATTAGAAATTATATCTGATTTGAAGTAGGGTCATTTCCTCTTGCTTACTTTACCATGGCAATGAAAGACCAGAGAAAGGAAATTCACTCATTTATGAATAGAGTCACTTTCATTGTTTTCTAGGCTTAATAATCCAAATTCCTTTCAAACCTTTCTGGACAGGGCTCTTTAGTATATTTAAAGCAATATTTGTTAATATCTCCTAAGCCTTTTCTAATTTTTTCATGTCATTTTTTAGAGTATGCTAACAAAACTGTGTCTTAAGATCGGCCTGAAGTAGCAGACCATTTTGCTGACTCATGACCCACATTCTGGTCATCTAGAAATGTATGTCTCTAATTTACATTGACTTGAGTAATCCTCTAAGAACCTATATTGTAGGATTTGTTGTTGTTGTTTGTTCCAAAATACATCACATTGCAATCATTCAAACTGAATTTTATTAGAATTCCTTTGTAATTTATTGCTATTTTTGAAATCTCCCTGTAAGGAAGTGTTGGGAAACATTTATTGATTTATGAGCTGGCTTTTCCAGCTTTGCTCAGGAGAATCATTAACTATCATTCAAAAAATTATATCCTATTCATCTACCCCACCTGATCTTCTCACCAATCTATTCATGTATCCAGATTTGACTGAAGACAATCTTACATATGCACCTCTGCTACAAAATTAGCCACTTACATTACAGCAGCAACAGAAATTGGAGTAACTTCTCAGACACAACTGAACATCTTGAGAGAGAGAATCACCGGGCCTGTGTGCTTGGGACCGTAGTCTTGGGGAACATCATGCTCAACTGGCATAACCTAGTACATAAAAATGTCATTCTACAACCTACTTTGGTGAGTAGTGACTGGGGTACTAAAAGCTTTCAAGTGGCCATCTATGATGGAATTATTGGTCTCCTCTCATCTGGAGCAAAGAAGAGTGAAGAAAATCAAAGGCATCTGGAAACAAGGATAAGATGGACCATGAGGACCTCAGTCTTCATGACCTCGAGACCAGAAGAACTAGATGGTGCCTGGCTACCAATGCCAATTGCTTGAAAAGGCATCAAAACTGGAGATCCTGGATAAAGTGGGAGGAAAAATGTGGAACAAAATTCAAAAATACAAAAATGACTACAATTACTGGCCAAATAGAGACTAGTAGAACCCCCAAGACTATGGCCCCGGGTTACCCTTCAGGCCTAGAAATGGATGCACTTCCATGGATTGGCTCTCAGCCCAATAGTAGAAAGACCTACATGCAGAACACCCACCCCAGGGTGACGTACCCACCTACCCTAGGGAGATGCACCCCTTAGATCAATTAGCCATGAGACACCAGAGGGGCAACATTCACATAGAGGGAAAGTTGGACAGACAGCAGTGCATAGTTAAGAAGGGCACAGGGAGGGGGTAGTCACAGGGAGGAGAAGGGCAGAGAGTTCTTTATGGCTGGGATGGTAATCAGGGATGTGAAATCAGATGTACATGAATTGTTAAATGTAAATGAAATTTGCTTTGTAAATTTGCACCCAAAGCACAATTAAAAAAAATACACACACACACACACACACACGTATGTATGTATGTATATATCCTGGAACATGCTACATTCAGTTGCTCCATGAGAAGAATCTCCATTGCTAATCACACTGCAGCTATTCTGAACAGTCTTGAAGATATTGTACAATGTCATTAATAACATAGTCAAGTAAAATTTTGCTGAAAATAACTAAAAAATGGTTGCAGCAGTATATTGACAGGGAAATGTTTGTCAAGCTGGGTTCAGAAAAGGAGCTGGAATGAGGGATATCATTGCTTATGTCAGATGGATCTTGGCTGAAAGCAAAGAATACCAGAGAGATGTTTACCTGTGTTTTATTGACCATGCAAAGGTATTCGACTGTGTGGACCATAACAAATTATGGAGAACATTGTAAAGAATGGGAATTCCTAGACTCCAACAACATAACAAAAAAATAATACATCATGACCAAATGGGATTCATACCAGGTATGCAAGGATGGTTCAACATTAAAAAAGCAATCAACACAATCCATCACATAAGTAAAATAAAGAAAAAGAATCACATGATCATATCAGTAGATGCAGAAAAGG
>NW_006921701.1:7189002-7189609 GCF_000298275.1 Orycteropus afer afer | reverse complement strand
AAACTGTAAGAGAATAAACTCCTGTTTGTTAAGGCCATCCCATTTGTGGTATATTCTTGTCAGAGTGACACTAAGTAACCAGAATAAGGTTTCTGGAAAGGAAATCAATACCATTAACAATAGCTACCAAAAAGATAAGCTACTTGGGAATAAATCTTACCAGGAACACAAAAGACCTACACAAAGAAAAGTACAAAATGCTACTTCAAGAAACTGTAAGATATATATATAAATGGAAGAACATACCTTGCTCATGGATAGGAAAATTGAACACTGTGAAAATGTCAATTCTACCCAAAGCAATCTATACATTCAATTAAATTTTGATCCAGATTCCATCAGGATTCTTTAAAGACATGGAAAAACCAATCACTAATTTTATATAGAAAGGAAAGAGATCTTTTTTTCTTTTTATTGTGATTTGGGTGAAAATTTAAAGAGCAAATACGCTTTCCATACAGCAGTTCACATACACTTTGTCTCTTGACAATGACCACAATTTACCACAATGTAACATCTCCCCTCCCACTTCCTCCCAACAGTTACCTCTTCCCTGTGTCCATCCCTCCATGCATTCCTGCCCCCTGAGCTGTCTCCCTGTGCATAA